>NW_010556128.1:20592-22093 GCF_000687285.1 Phaethon lepturus | reverse complement strand
GGGTTCGGAACGCTCCTCCCGCGAGGAGCGCGGCAGCGAGGCGCCTGGTCCGCCGTACCCCTGACGTGCTCGTTTGGTTCGCTCTTCCTTGTGTCCCGGCGAACGCTTTTACTCTCTAACGAGATGGGAGGGTCGTTAATGGTTCCGGATTTAAAGCTTGCTGTTGCAGAGATTTGGCTCCAGAGTGTTCCTGGGAGGACGGTGCCTCGCGGGGGGCGCGGATTAAAGTATTTAACAGCTCGGTCAGGTTGACTTTACATATGGGGTCGGTTAAAAGCTGTGCAGTCCGGTGGCGAGGTGCCAGGTTTGCGTTTCGTTTTAAGTTGAAGCTTTTTAAAGAGGCTTATGAACGTTGGGGGAGGGTTTTCGGGGTTTTTGGCTTTGTTTTAAACCCAAGATTTGGCCTCGGTGTTAAGGGTGTCGCCACGTGAGGAAGGAAATCTTACTCGGCTTCGCTGCCCAGGTACAAGCCCCGTTTCCCACTCCTGCCCATGCTGCCACTTCAGGCTGCCGCTGCTGACCCTCGCCTCGGGGGCCGGGGGTGCTCTGCAGGGGCGCGGGCTCCTCCGAGGCTTTGTTAAACCTGATTTCAGCCCAGCTGAGGATACGTGGCTGTGCCAAGGGTCCCAGGGCACAGCTCGTCCCCGCCGGCACACGGGGCACAGGCATCCTCACCCGGGCGAGAGTCTCCCGCAGTTACCCTCCCGTCCATTGATCCCCCGGCGGATGTCCCCAGGGGCTGGTGACCCCGGGAGGTGGGGCACCACCGTCTTTGGGGCACCCGCTTCATCCCAAACATCTTTATCCTGTGCCTGAAAGCAAGCGGCTGGAACACGCAAATTCCCGCACGTGCCCTCTACTTCGCAAGGCACAAATCAGGAAATAAGTAAAACACCGCCGTTCTGGCCCAGCGATGGCACCAGCATCCACAGAGCACGGACTTCTGTCCGTGTTCACAAATATTAATAAAAACCCCCTCCTCTTTCATATTTGCCCAGAAACCAAGCTGGAGCTCATTATAGCTGCATGCTTTATGGGAGCTTTAAAAGTGGTGAGTACAAGGTACCTGGTAAAAATTTAACAACATATAATTAGATCAGAGTTGCCTATTTTCTGAAAAATATACTGAATTATTTGCCAATTTTGGCCCTGGGATTAGGCTGTAATACAGAATGCTGCGAGTTTTCAGAAAATTCAGGAGTGAAAATACAAAACAGCTTGTCACCAACTAATAGAATAAAACTTATCCAAGTAGGGATACCAAATAAAGAGTCAACTAAAAGAAAAAAAAAAAAAAAAAAAAAAAAGGCTATCAAATGCTAGTCGCAGGCCAACATCAGTATTTAGAAATTAAATCCTAAATCTGATCTGTGGACTAGCAGCAGCTCGTGACGAGTGCTGCGGGGGGCAAGGGGCAGCTCCGGGGTCCCCGCGGGGTCCAGGGTCTCTGCGAGCTTTGCAGGTGCCTCTTTGGGCCAACCCCAGCGGCGGCGCAAGCGGG
>NW_010556128.1:13620-20567 GCF_000687285.1 Phaethon lepturus | reverse complement strand
CCAGCGGCGGCGCAAGCGGGCAGGGCCGCTCGAGGAGGCTCTGCCCTCTTTGCCCCACACCTCCCCATGGGTCGGACCAGTGGCGAGAAAAAGATAAATATGACAGAAGACACGAGCAGGTCGCCCAGTGCCCGCGGAGGTGCTGTGCCGCTAAGGGCCGGCACACCCGTGTGCCCTCCGGCCGTGGCCGCGCAGTTCCCTGAATCTCCGTCACGCGCTTACCTTCGCTTCCGCTGCTAATTGGCACTTTTTACCCATTTTTGCGTGTGGAGTGTGTTAGTACAAGATAGGGTTATTATCGAATTAATTAGGAGCTGACGGGCTCTCCCCGCTCCCCCCGACAGGCTGATTGGCTACTGTAAAGTCTCCGGCTTTAAAGGACAGAGCGGTGCCACGGGCTCGTTACGGGCGCTGCCTCGCCGCGCTTCCCCACCCCATCACCTCCCCGCTGGTGCCAGCGCTGCCGCTGCCAGCTGGCCTCCCTGGTGCTGGTGAAGTGCCCAGGACCCAGCCAGCCTGGAGCCCAGCGGGAGTTCGGATGCTGCTCCAAAGGGTGAGGGCGGATGCCCCGGCTTGCTCCCGGGGCGCCAGGGGACGGCACCCGCCGGTGATCCACCCTTCTCCTTGCACTCGCAAGCACGGGTTTTGGGACATGGAGGGGATGGCAGGGGACGACCGGAGCGGAGCGGTGCATCCCAGCATTGCTGCCAGCGAGGGCAAAGCTGCAGTACCTGGTGTCCGGAACAGCCAGCTGAGGCTCTCGGGCGGGGGACAGGGATTTATACACCGGATCTTGCAACGTACAAAACCACAAAAGCAGCTAAAGCCAACCAGGGTGCGGAGATTTGCTTAATTGAGAAATAAGCACATGGTTGCGGCTCGGTGACTACACAGCTGATTGGCTGAGGCTATTTTATTTTGGAATAATTTACAGTTGTTAAATGGATTTGGAAAAGCCCTAATAGTGGTTATTAAACTATTGACTTAGCCCGACGTGTTTAGCGTAGTAATCCGTGTTTGCATTTGTCACTACGCTGAGGCTGCCGGGGCCGGGGAGGACGCCGGCAAAGGGCTTCAGATTTTGTCTGGGGCAGAAGGGATGCTTTGCTTCCCCACAGTTACAAATCCGCGATGCGCGTCTCCGTCGTCACCCAGTGAACCTCATTTAATGTCAGAAACCCCTCCCGTGCAGAGAGTGGCTCTTTTTGCAGCTGTGCAGCAGCAGACTCATTTTTAACTCGTCTTTGCAAGGAATAACCTCGAGTGCGGTACTTGTTGAGTGGCCTTCTGACCGGTGGTTCAAAATGTTACGCATTCATTTATAGCACAGTGCGGGATGTGTTGGCGAAGGACTACAGAGCACGTGTTTTATGACGCATAGAAGAAATCTCTGCAAATGAACTACGTATCTCTAACTCATCATATCTGCTGACCGCAGATGATTTACAGAGCGATTCTTATTTTCTTTTTACTGTTTTCTTTTGCATGATGGTTAAAAAGGCACCGGACAGATACTTAGAAGACGAATCCCCTTTTCTTGCTTTGTTTAATCCCTTGAATGTGCACAGTACTAGATGTTGGTCTTGCCTGAAACGCCGTTCCGTGGGCTGGCAGCTGTGCGTTTAGTACAGCGGCTTTGCTAGGAGGAGTGGGGTTCTTGGATGTTTTACAGAAAGCTTGATTCTCCAAAATGTCAGCTGATGACTGAACTCCAGTAGACATTAACTAGGAAGAAGGAATGCTAAGCAGTCAGGGTAAAAACAAAAAATAAATTAAGAAAAAGCATTTTCCCCTCTAGACTTCCACTCCCTCGTCTCAGGCAATGTTATTGTTTCATTAGTTGCGCAGCTAGCCAGAACCCCTCCTGGGAGAGACAGGACTGACATTTCCAAAGGAAAACAAACACATAAACAAAACATCGTGCAGAACTTCTCATCTATCCCTGCTAGTTTTCAAAGAAAAAAAAATTCAAGACTCCTCTATAATACGATAAAAGGGCAGGGGAGGTCAGAGGCTCACGGGCTGCCTTTGGAGGTCACCTTTGAGGGCTGCTGCGCTGCAGCCGAGGGCTGCAATGTTTTTATTCCCCGTCCTCTCTCAAGATCGCCACTCTGGGAACAAACCTTCAGTGTGAACGACTTGCTGGACGGAAAGGGCATCTTTAGGTTGCAGGGGAGAAGAAAAAAACACACCTATTCAGAAATAATTACGGAAACGGTGTGAAGCCCCTTGCCAGGAGGGCTGGTGAGACGTGCCCATGTGCGGCCACGTTTCCAGCTCCAGCGGCCACTGGCCGGCAATGGGAAACTCCCCGAAACTAACTCACTCACAGCTGGGACTCCTACGCCAGCCCGGGCTCCCGGGCACATTCGCTGGCGTGCCAGCCATCGCGTTATTGCTTTCCCAGCCATGTCACGGGCCCGAGGTCAGATCAAAAGGGCTCCCCTTTCTGGCAGCGTTCCCAAGTTTTCGTGCCGCGCTTAGCAATGCAAAACAGAGCAGCGACAAAGCTCACCGCATCCCAACCCGGCTATTGCACTGCAGCAGCTGCGCCGTGACGTGCCCTGGCGACACAGGAGCGCGCCTGCGACGCGCAGCCAGGTAAGAGCTGGGCACTTTCCCTGGTAGCTTCTGGAACATCAGCGTGTCTCGGGCCGCAAAATAGTCGGGAAATGGTGTTTTGTGAGTCAGCAGCGAAAGTGCGCGTTTCCTCAGCCCGAGTCCCCTCTTCTCTCAGATATCTCCCGGTAGCTTGGATGAGAACTGAAACTGGGCTTTGGGAACAGTCCCAATAAAACTTTGTTTTATTTACTATTTTTTTTAATGTATCTGAACATTTTTTCTTCCTTTTGCCTTTTCACCAACGGTCATTAGTATTTCTACTTTAAAAAGACCATGTTCTTATTTACATTATGCCACAATTGGTTTTTAGTCTTAGAGTTGAGAGATTAAATTTAGAGGTTAAATTTCTGTATTTTACATATATAATGTGTATACATACCCATATGGTTATATAGACACGGATATACATGCTACTGCAAATGGGAGTGGCTGCTTTTCACAGGCACTTAGCTATTCAATAGTAAAAACCAATGTGACAGTTTTCTATCACGAAATGAAAATCACACATAAATTTAGGGGTTCCACGTATTTCAGAATTGTGTAACGTCATTGTATTTGCCTCCAAGTCCTCTGTGAAGTATCCTGTGTGAGGGCACTAATCTAGATAGTTTACGTAAGGCTGTGGAAATTTAATTCCAGAAACGAACCTTCGCATCTCTAGGACAGCTGGAGGGGCTCAGGTCTACTCATCCTGCTCAGAATGGACACGAGGAATTTGGATTAGATGCAGATGGAGTGGGGATTTCGTTAATGACAGAAAGAGAGGCAAACGTGTTGAGGCATAACCGCCTGAATGAAAACGCATAGTATCTGTGTACGTATTTCTGACTTTAATAAAATAAATACCATAAATATGCTATCATGCAAGAGGCAAAGCATATGTAAACGTAACAATATCCCGTTAACTCTCCAGCAAAAAAGAATTTTCATAACTTGTTCATACCCCATTGAATAAATGCCAAGATTCACTGCTGGCTGTTAATTATCCCCTACAAAGACTTGGTTATTGTGTTCAACCTTAGTAAAGGCGCAGTTGTTATTGTAGTGTACATAGAAAGAATGGTACCTGAGGGAGTGGGGAGGAAATATGCTTGTGCAGGATTTTAACACGGAGAGCTCTGTTGCACAGAAGGGATTCATAGGGTGGGATTTTGATATGTGCTTCAGGAAATTAAGCTTTTTCAAGACAAAAACCTTGCTGTGACTCTCTGAATACATGATATCACTCAGTATTTGAAAGACGCCAGCCACTTAAAAATTGCTCGCTGTTATTAAAATGAATTTCTAAGACTACTTTGACTGAAAGGGGTAGAAGGGAGGAACTGGTCTGTTTTTCCCCTGAAGTCCACGACCCCATAATCATATCAAGGTAGGTGTACACAAGAGCTCACAAGGTGCATTGACGTCCCTGAGGTTTTTGAGGAGCACAGGCAGCAACCTGCTTCCCCCACACCAGCACGGTGGAAGAACTGGGACCTTACACGGGAGCTTTCCCCGCAGGTCCCGATGCAACGGCACAGTAGGAGACAGCCAGCTGGAACTGCTCTGGGTGCTTCTTCCTTTGGGCTGGGTGCAACGCCGAGGCCACCGGGACTCATTGGACCTCAGAAAAAGAGGAGCTGGAAACAAAGGTGATTTATCCCAGGGAGCCGTGTATTTTCTGTGCTGAACTGTTGGAAATGCTGCAGCTGCTTGGCATTTCAGCGGGTCCAGGAAAGATCCGCTGAAGGTGTTATTTTAATGGGCGAGTTCTTTCCCACGTGCCCTTGACTATCTGAATGTCAGGCAGGAGGAGGCAAAGCCTTGGACATTCGGGTTGCTAAAGTCATGGCTTTTGGTATGAAGTGGGTTGGTGGCTCTAGGCTCCTGTGGGAAGACTAGCCTTGCTCAGAGGCAGCACAGTGGCTGCAAGGAAGTCAACTTCTCTCCCCGTTTCTTTTTCTCCTTTCTACTCAATGCCCCTCTTCTCCTTGGTTGCACAGGGACAAGTAAGAGCTCACGCAGCTGTGCTGCTTGTTCCAAATGTGTGTGTTGAAAGGAGAGAACAAAGCATGTAGCTTTGGGTGGAAATGCTGAGAACAACAAGAAAACAGAATAAACAAAGCTGAAGAAAAGAGAAGTAAAACTTCTGTAAATACCAAGCATAGCTTGGGATGAAGGGAACAGAAAGAAGACATCGTAGGTCAGGAAAGCGAAGCAAGAACTTCGGGGTGGGATATAAGAAACCATAAGATATCACAGGCTGATCTGCTGTTGGTCTGGCTTACCGAGATGCTGGCTATGGCACAGCCCCGTTGAGGTCCCCTTCCCGGCAAGGCCAGTTGGATATGACTCCGCTAGTCCTGCCAGTGCCTGCTCAACCGGGCTTGAACAGAATGGGACGCTTTCTTTTACGAAAAGAAAGGTTACGAAAGCAACACCTGAAGACACAGCTCACTTAGGAGATACCTGTGTTGAAAAAGAGAGACCTGCGTAGGCTTCCCTCAGAATCCCAAACTTGGTCTGACTGTAACAGTGAAATACATGGATTATACCTTCTGCTCATCTGTTAGCACTGTGTTCAGCATGAAGTCCACTCTGACCTTTGAGTAGATACCGGTTTTCTTTGCACCCCTGTAGTTGAGAAGACGAGTAATCCGTTCATGCTCAGACACTTCCAACTTACAGCAGCTAGAAACAGTCATCAGCTAGAACCAGTTCATTAATAAGAGTATAGATAGTGTGATATGTTGTTTCATTTGCTTCTTCTAAGTTCTTTGAGACCAAACTGGGAGATGCCTGCTGCCAGGTGACCAGCAGGAGCTGTAGAGCATCTCTCCTGTGGTGAGACCTGATATTTAAATCTGATGTTTGCTGCCTAAATGGTGTATGTGAACAAGCAGGACCCCAGTGCCTTTTCACTACTCGCAGCTTAGGAAACGTTGCAAGACCATTCTGTCTGTAAGCCGCCTTGTTACCAGAATTATTTTTTTGCATTTTGGCACAGCCCTGAGTTAGAAGGGAAGACTGTAAATATTTGGGTTTTTTAAATAATGTTACTACAAACCGTGTAGTGTTCTAACTGCTGCTTGCAAAGTTCTTGTTTATTTGGGAGCAACTTGTAAGCATCATCACATCCGTATAACTTTTACTGTTTAATATTAAAACAGCTTGAGAGGATTTTAAAGATCTTTTTTTTCCCCCCCCCTCTGTTGCATTTTGTGATGAGTCAGAAAACAGTTTTGATGCCCCTTCTGCCTCCGATTTTCTTGACCCCAGCTGTTGGCTGCAGCTGTAACAGACGCACACTGCACCTCCCGGGGTCTTGCTGGCGGCACGAGGGGAACGTTTAGCTAATTTAGTGAAATTCCGTGGGAGACATGCTGTGCTCCATGTGTAAGGCTGGTGGATCAAAGATGTAAACTAGGAGTATGTGGGGGTTTTTGTCAGTTCCTGTAGGGGGGTAAGACCTGCCTTAACTAGATTTACCTTCTGGGAGCACAGTGTCAGTGTGGAACAACGCTGGGTCTTCCTGCTTCCTCAACGTCCGATTGTATTTATCGGCCGTGTAACACAAGGATACAAAGGTGAACACGCAAAACGCTGGATGGCAGAAGTGATCGGCCGGCCAGCATCGAAGGGTTGTGTTTGTACTCGTGTCTCAGAAGCGCAAGCGTGACAATGTTCAGGTGCTCAGGCAGAGCGAGGGAGCGGGCAGGCTGTCGGGGCTCCGACCCGAGGAGCCCTGACATGTTGCTTTCCCTCCTCCCCTCCGTTTTTTAGCTTCGTTCAGCCAAGCAGCATAACCTCCTACTGCCGCAGCATTTAAGTGCTGCTTCGCAACGGACGCACACAACGCAGAGCACGGGCGTTTCTGGTATAAATGGCTTCTTGTTATCACTCTCCTATTTCTAAGTGTGCTACTCCCAGTGAATGGCTACCATTTTCTTAGGGCTCGATTCCCACTGTGGTTAAACATTACACAGGAGACGAACAGTCCATTTGCTTGTGTAGCCTTCAGTTTTGGCCTGAGTAGTGGCTTATATATGGCTAGTCTTTAGTGAGGGAAACAAACACCAAGGCAAATGCTGTCTGCAAGTCAGAGGGCTGTTGAGATGAGCTGAGATCTCCGAATGTCCAAGTAAACGTGCACCAAAATGCAGAATACCTTACCGCAGCTGCATTTGCGATCTTGCTTTTCACTTCTTGTGTTGCAACAGCAGAGGGTATTTGCTCAAGGGCAACTGTTTCTTGGTTGATGTGTCAATGTCGTCCCTTCACGGGATTCAGGGCAGCGCTGGTGGGAAGGAGCAAAGGAGCCCAGCTAGGACTGCCAGCCCTGAAGG
>NW_010556128.1:0-13589 GCF_000687285.1 Phaethon lepturus | reverse complement strand
CTGAAGGAATTGGGCCCAACCCCCCCCCCCACCCCGTGAAGCCTGGATCAGCCCAAAACACTGGGCTCCTCTCCTGGAGGAGGCTCCGCACGACTGGAAGACGAGCTAGAAGAAGGGGAAGCTGTATCCCTACTGGCAGAGTAGGGAAGGGCGTCGAGGACACACCTGAAGAGAGAAGCCCAAGCAGGGCTGGTGCACAAGGTGGGCGACCGGGGCTTCGGGCACCTGCGTTAACAGAGCTCGCTCAGGACTTCAGCAGGGAAGCAAGTGCCTGTGGAAAATAAATGTGTGTCACACGCACAGGTGATGGACCGAGCGAGCAATCTCGCAAGGTGTGTGAGAAAACAGAGAGACGAGATCAGCCATGGTGTCAGTAGGCCAGAGACTGGGTGAAAGTGGAAAACAGGCAAAGGGAGGGAGAGTTATCCCTCCTTTTCTGACAGTTTTGGGGACTCAAACAGCTACCCTCTGTAAGCACTGAATCAGAAATATTTTCTTCTTCTTTGTGTGAAAGACAATGTTTTTTAGAACAAGAACTGCCACTAAAATGCTAGCCTGCTTCCTGGAACGGAGAAAGGAAAACTTACACAGCAAGAAGGGGATTAAAAAGCAGCAGGAGGAAGGACTTCATCCTTCTCCCGTTCATCCTTAACCTTTTCCCGGGAACTACCTGTCCTGATGGAAGGGTATGTCATGTAAACCATGCGGACTGTTTTTCGCTATTATGATTTCACTTCAAACGTAAACACAAATGTGTTGCTCCGGGCTCGTTCTGGGCTTCTGGGGCAAGACGGCGTAGACTGTCACGTAGCCGGTGGCCCGCGAGGAGCCCAGCCCATGGCTGTGGGCGCGCGGGAAGACCCCCGTACCCCCTAGGCGTCCGGCTGTACCCTGTGGGCCTGCCTGGGTGAGCAAAGTGAAGGTTTGTGTGGCCACCGGGTCAGGCCGTGGGGGCATTTTGATTTAATCACGTCTCATACGTGGCAACGGGTATCATTCGTTGTATTTTTCAGCTTTGCTTTTTCCAACAGTTTTAGATACCTCATGCGGGGAAAGTAGTATCTTTTAAAGAATACATTCTATATTTGGTAATGGTTCGAGGCACGAACGTGTCTGAAGGAGAAAGGCTTTTCAAGCAGCATGCTGCTGGCTCAAAGGTTCCTCCACAAATTCTGCCGGGCTCTGCCTCTGAGCTGTGCTGCCCTCTCACCAGCCTGAGCCTTGAGGGATCAATTCGGGAACTGCTTGAGGCTCTGCACGACGTTCTTCAATGGTCCCTTTCTTCTCTGGAAGAAAGACACAGGGAAATGTCAAGAGAGAATTAACAACTTAGATGGGTGGGTGGCAAGGCTTGAAAACCGTACGGAGATGATTGAGAGAGGAGCCCTGTCCCACGAGGGAACAGTTACTAATACTGCGCAGGTGGACTTGGAAAAATTGGTTTTGTGTGGGTTTTTTAAGTACAGTACAACCTTCAAAAAAGAAAAAAGTGAAAAACCAGATCTAAATAATCTCCAGCCAGTATCTTGGCAATAGCACTAATTAACAAACTCTTGGGAATGGCTTCTATTAACATCCAGGCCGAAAAGCTCAAGCTGGCTGTAACACCCAGGGGCTGTAATGATACGCTTCCTACGCACAAGCGTGTGTGAAATGGTCCAAACCGGAGAGCGCGGCAGCCTCTGCGCGGGCGCCGCAGCATTCCCCGCGTGGATGCCGAAGCGCCCAAGAGGACACGGAGCTGTCGACAAATCCAGAGCCGCTCCCACTGTTAACACCTCGAGTCGGTTTCCTTCTGCGCAACTACAGATGTGTGGTTCAGGCACAACCTGGCCTGCTGCTTCCCAGGACGTTTGCGACTGTGAAGGCAATTGTATATATATAATTATGAAGGCATGTGTACATGGAAAACCTGCAAAAGGAAGGAAAGACATTTTCCAAAGAACAGAATGGAGCAGCAGCCGAATAATGAGGCTTTTACTCAAAACAGAGGACCAGGAAGAATATTGTTCCACTTTTCTTCTTTGAGGTGGAAAGATGGTGAAAGGGAGGATGGATTGGGATCCAAAAACTGGGAGTTTAGTTCTGGTTCTGCCGTGACCTCTGGCAAGGCTCTCGATACACTTGCGCATCTCGTTCGTGTCTGCGAAATGGGGATAATCTCTTCCATGATCAACAGATTTTATGAGGAGAACATCCTCAGTGGACCGAGTCCTCAGACAGAGAGGTAAAGCAGTGTCGTAGGGAGTTCTCTGATTTCTATAATGGGGACCGCTGAATTAGATAAGCAACAAGCCAGGATTTCAAACAGTTTTGGAGTTGAACAGTGTTGGTATCCAACAAAGAGCAAACGTTTTATATCAGGAGATAAGTATATTTTGTTTCTTGCAGTGTAAACAAAAAATATTTGTCTTTGTAGATTAGCTGCAGCTATGAAAATACTTCACATAGTCATTAGTCGGGAGTTCTCAGACTCTGTTAAATACGTCCCAAATGGTCTGGTACAGACTGGAAAAGGGAGTTGAATTAAATAAGAGATACTGGGCAGGCTGAAGCCTTTTTGCTCAGGATACAGCAGGTTATGTTCTCTGTGAACTCTCTTCTCTGCTTGTAATCAGCATACTGATGCCCTGCATATCAAACGTGGACTAATGGTAAACAAACCGATGAGAAAATGGGAGAAAGGAGCATTAGCTTACTGCTTTTTTGGCTGCCACTCGTTTTTGATGCATGGGTGGCTGCCTCTCTGACCCCATGGGAAATCATTAACATACTTTAATTCTTATTGATTTCTATGTGACAGAAGTAATATCTAACTCACACTTTTCACAGAAGCCAGATTGGGGCTCTTTATGCTGACTTTTACAAGTAAGTTTCCTCTCCCCATGGAAAGCCCAGAGGCAGGTTGGAATTTAGGCCCCCCCCCCCCCCTTTTTTTTTTTCCCTTTTCCCTCTTCTGTGGCCTTAGAAACCTGCTTCCCAGCCTGCCTTTTTCATTGCCTGAAAGCCACGGGAATAAGGAAAGATTTTCTGACTACAGCCCTTCCAACTGGGAGCATTACTATGAATTACAGATCTGTGAGTGTCTGGGTCCCAGAAACTCCAAAATCAAACATGTGTTTACCTTCTATTCCATGCAGTTGTACTGCCCTGGGGTTTTAGCTCCTTAGGGAACAGTAAATAAGAATAAGGCAGCTTTTTCTCCCTCTGGCCTAGAATATAACTTGCAGATTTAATTGACTTGTTTTATTGCAGCTGTTTATGTTGAATTGTCCTACTACGGGAATTATTCATCCAGGAAATAAAATGGCTTCAATGACTAACTTGAGTCTTACATAAAAAAAGATAAGAGTACTGCCAAATTTCTAAGGTTTTATGATACTGTTCCCTCATACTGTTAAAATGAAAGTCAATTTGTTAAATATTTACTTATTCGACAAACATGCTGTTCTAACTTCCTCTCTATACCCATAAGTAATGAATGACAGAGCACAAAAAGGAGGCTACTTGTCTAATTTATTTTAGGCTAGTGCAGGAAAAACAGGGACTGACAAGTATAATGTACTGAAGAGAATGTATATTTATTTTCCCATAAAATTGCAAAATGTAGCTAGTTTAGACAACTAACTAGATTTTATTGCTCCAAACCTTGAAGATTCTTATTACTGTGCCAGGTCATTATTATTCTCTTAGCAACAAAAGATTAAAAAAAAAAAAGTCATTAAAAATACCTCAGACTAACCTCACACACGTGTAGCAGCAAGAATAATAATAATGCCACACACATCCCTTTGTCACTCTGTGGCAAGAATGGGCACTTCTGTTTTTCGTGGAGTTAACCTTTTTGGGAAGAAGAGGGGAACAGCAGAATTTGGCTGCTGAGTTCTTTCATTATCTCTCCTTCCTTTGTGTGGGGCATGAAGGACTGTGAATCAGAGCGCTGCTAGATATGGCTACAGGCATCCAAGGCAGCCTCGGTGCATTGATTGCCTCAGCATCTACGAGCAAGATTGCTGAGCTCGAGAGCCAAGTTCCCTTGCTACACAACATGAAGAAGAAGAATAAAAAGTTCCTGGATGATATTTTTAGAGACGTGAACGTGCCTAGCAAAGGAGGGTCTGAAGTGTACAGTGCGGAAGAGAGGTACAGATGAAAGATGAGTTACTGTGACCAGGACATAAAGAGGCAGGCAGTCATCCAGAGGGGACTGCAAGTGTTTGTGGGAGTACCAGAGTTTGTCCCCAGATGTGTGACTGACAGGTGGTGAACATGCAACTCTGGGGTGAAGTCAACAAACTTTGTCAAACGTGCCCTGGCCATGAACGGGGAGGAAATGTGACCCAGACAAGCACTGTAGTGGGTAAGTGTCCTGACAGCGGTGTGTTTATTAATACGTTATGCAGCACCCGGTTGGGACCCTCTCTCACTTCCCGTCTTCCTTCGGCATCCAAGCGAGGTGCCAAAGACGCGTGGCACTGCCACGCTGGTCTCCCGCAGACCAGCAGAGCCGACAGCCCTGCACCGCACCAGCAAGTGCCCAGAAGCCTGGCTTACTCCTTCCTCCAGCTGCATCTTCTGCATGGATACCACACCTCTATTCCAGAAAAATCAGGGAAGTCGATAGGCCTACGATGTGTACCCCTCACCAAACTTCTCAGAACGGTTAGACCCTTGGACATCAGTGAGGTGACGGGTTAGAAAGTGGGATGAAAGGCTTTCCAACAGCACTGGCTCTTGCTAACTCGAACAAGAGCAAAGTCCTGGCTGCCAGGGCATGAAGTTTTTTTCCAGTGTCCAGGATTCGAGGACCTGAAGATGCTGTTTTCTCTTTGTCTACTGTGCTGCATGTGGATCACTGAGGCTCTGGTGAGAATATCCCATGGGGTCTTTGAGAACACATTCTGGTCCTTCCTTTCATCTTGGGTTTCAGCTCACCAGGTTTGAGAAATCTGTGTGGAGAAAAAAAAAAAACAAATAAAACTTTTCTTCCACAGAGTCAAAGAGCAAAAATTGAGTACGTCATCTTCAGAGCCAGACAGCAGTGGAATAGAAATCCAGCACAAACCAGTAGTCCCATGAGCTGTGGATCTGATAGGGCTTGGTTTCCCTTGGGCGATCTCTTGTTTGGATTCTCCTTGGTCTGCACAGCTGGAAGCTCCCACTGCAGCTTTTCCTGGGGGTGGGTATCATAACGTCTTTCATCTTTGCAGCTTTCTTGGTGTTTAATAAGGGTTTAACTCAAGCTGCAGTGGGTCTCTCTTCTTCCACTTAGCAGCCTGTTTTCCTGCAATGTATAGGAATGTAACATTTTTAGCCTTTTATTGCTCTGTCAGATGTGGTTAAGATTAGCTACTGTTTGTTCTTGTTCCCTCTCTTTCTCTTGCGCAATGTGCAAGTATGTACATGCACGTATGTCCGCACACATGCGCACACACACAGAGATTTATTATACATATGAAGAGATAATGATCTCAAAACCCTTTTAATTTCTGTAGGAATCCAGGCTAGGAAAAAAAGTATTGTAATGCTTTTTCTTTGGGCGAGGAAAAGGAGGATGAACTAATTTTTTTTTTTCCCTCTACGCAGCAGACAGAATATTCAATTACCACTCTCTTGAAACATAACATGTTGCTGAAAATCCGGCACTACTATTGTAAAGTAAAAGATGTCGTGGGATCCTTGTCCTGGCACTGCATACTCGTGCTCATGCGCGGCACGCGTGCTTCGCCTCCACAGTCCGCGTGGTCCTGCTGAGACTGGAGGCATGCGTAGGGAACACGGGCTTGCTGTTGAGATCCTGTCTCCATCACATCGTTTGGAGTTTTGCCATGGAAAGGAAGGCATTTTACCCTTCATTTGTAAGTAATTAAGATGATAGTGGAGTTTCTGAGTTTTCCAACTTTGTGAAAACAAACTAATAGCAATGATCCACTTCAATAATTCAGGTATTAATTGACACAAGAGAGAGAAACAATACATTAAAAAATAATTAACTTTCGTTAATTAATTTTTAGAAGTAGGAAGGACACCTGCAGCAAGTTGGCAAGTCCCATTAGATTGGGAAGGCTATGCAGTAATCCTTAAATGCAAACAGGTCAAAAGGACAAAGAGCGATCTGCAGCGTGGTGAGAAGTAGCGTGAACTACGTGATGCTAGTGAGCTGCAAAAAAGGCGACGAAGATGTACATTTTTTAGAAATGTCTATAGAAGCCAGAGGTTAATTAGCAGTTAAAAAATGTCTATTGGTATGTTATGTCAGTGTGTTGATTATTGTCATTTTCAAGCCTCAAATGGGCCTCTTTCAGACTTAAGCTGAAATAGATTGATGATTCTTTTATTGAGGCATTTCTTAGATAAATTTTAATTTCTATCTTTTGTTTCCCTGAAAAGTTTTTTCTATGACCAGAACTGGAATTTCAAATCTCACTCAGCTTTCTCTTCCTTGGTATCTGCGATGCGATTCCACTTGTCTGTAGTATTGCAGAAAGGTAAGGTGAACGTATCTATCTGTTACCATGGTCTTGCCCAAATTTTAAATTCTCACTTCTCTGCGACGTAGAGACAGAAAAACCTGAAATGAACCCTAGAAGGTTCCACCTCCTCTTTCAGAGTTCACAAGTAGAAAGGCACAAACCTAATTTGTTCTGTTGCTCTCAATGCTTATGTCTACTTTAATGAAATTATGCTTGTAGGAAAAACCACAAAGGCTTTATATGCCACCGTGGACATGCCAGAACTGTTCAACAACTGGGGTTGCTCACAGGGGAGTGAGAGTGGATCAGGCACCTCACGGGCATCCAAGCCAGCCCCTAGTGCCAGCTAAAACAAAACGCTGAGAACCACTGCGAGGTCAGGTTGTTCCTGCACCAGAGACCTCCTGGGGAAGGAAGGTCCTCCTGCCATAGGTAGCCCCTAGCCCTCTTCTGGAAGTCGCTGCCCACAACTCCTCTTTTGAAGATGCTGTCAAGGACTACTGCGGGTTGGTTTTGTTTAAGAAACAAAAAAATCTCCCTCACACAAAGATATGCAAGAGCTTAGAGCTGATATCCATGTTCATGGATCTGTTGTGGTTGGGCTTGATGGTCTTAAAGGTCTTTTCCAACCTTAATGATTCTGTGATTCCTTTACATACCAAAATGGACACTCACTCGATCCTTCACCGTTCAGACCACTTTAACCCCGTGGCCTTTAGGCTGCTGGAACTGGGGCTGCTCACCAACACCTTGAGACTTGCCAGAGCGAGCATAGGATGTGGTTTGGCCCGTAGCCCCAGACTTCCTTCTCTCAGAGGGAGCCACAGAGTCCTGCTTGCTCTTGCTTTGGGAATGGGAATTCAGACTGAGATTCCTAAAAATATTCTCATTCAAAATATGTAACTCCCGCTATTACGTTTTCAATTTTTCAGTAAACATATGTGCATGTATATAATTTGCCAGTCTCTTTTGTTTCCACAATGGCCTACTTTTCTATCAGTCAGTACTACTAAAAGTAAGATGCCAAACTGGGAGAAACACAGAGTTATGCTAGAAAAGAAGAACATAGTAAGAGACCTTTTTTTTTTTCCTTTCAGATTAATTTATCTATGTATATCTATTTATTTATTTCCATTCTAATTTTGTGACAGGCTATGGATAAGGATCCTTAGATACTATATTACTAAGCAGTAAGTCATATCTGCAAGTCATGGTTATAGACTTCTTCCTCTGCACAATTTTTCTAATCTTACCTAAAGGATCTATGTTTTTTTTCCAATTATTTCTACAATTAAATTGTATCTGTTGTGATGACCTTGAAGGGTAGGAATTAAGCGTAAACAATCAGGATAATGATGGGGCCCAAAGGCAGTAACTTTTAGGAAACTTGAAAAAAGAGATATGTATTTCTCATTTAAGTGAGGTGAAATGAAAGAGCTGTCTACAGTGATTTACCTGCTAAAGGGCAAGTTTTCAGCTGTGTACTTATCTGCTTTTTCCTGGACCCTCTCTCCAAATGAGGGAGAGATTAGATGAATTCTTTTTCCTCTTTGTAAGAAACAAATTTTGTTAATGAAAGAAGTTCTTACTTAGATGGAATAAGCTGTCAACTGAATAAAAACCACCCAAATTTTACAGAGAAGATGTAACTAATATACTCTTTATTTATTTGTATATGCAACTAAAAACAAGACATTACAATTAATTGACAATTAATTTCAAGTACATTGAAACTCTTCTCCTGTCTTAGTCGCATAGTTTAACATGAGAAAGAAAAACCAGCAAATTAGTCTTCTCTAACATGCTATTAAGGACAGACCCTGCTTACCAGTCAAATATTAGATGTCCCCATGGAATTTGACAATTTGCAAAATATACAGAAATACATCACCCAGGGAGAGTTGCAGCTGTAATAAACAAGGAAAAATTTCTGACTAAAGGGGAACATGACTTATTTTGCCCTAATTGCTTAAAAAAATTCACAAATACAATGACTAGGCTAGAAACAATGTTCCAGAGGACTGTCCTCACACATTGGCATGTGTGGAGGACAGACTTTCTGTTAGCCCCATTCTTTGAAGGTCTGTCATCTGTGTTGGTGAAGAGTCACAGCCTTTAGCTTTGTGCACAGACCGGGTTGTTGGCTACTTATTCACAGGTTCTTCCTCTTACTGTGGCTAGGTTGCGTGTCTCGGACCTCCAGCCAAGTGCAGAAAGTGTCTGGAGCTGGTGTGTTCCTGCTGTGAATGCTGTGCTATCCATTAGTTTGCTATGCCTTTCTTTATCCCATCAACAACTTCCACTGGATATAAGCAGATCAGTGGAATCAAATGTTTCCCCTGCTAACAGCTGGATCCAGGTACCACATATTTCTCTTTGACCTCTCTTTAATGGAGTTGTTTCAGGCAGAAACTAGCATTTTTAGAATTGCCTTCCCATTTAAAACAGAAAAACTGCTCTTCGAAAATCCAATTTCACTTTTAATAAATATTATCTGTCTTTTATATGGTTACACATGGATACTATCACACTTGTGCAGCAGACTATACAAATGCCTTGAGTACTGTTTTTACTCCTCTAAAGGCTAGAAATCCCAGGCTACTGACAGGCACTTTACACAAACATAGCCAAAAGCAAGTTCCTGGGCAGTCTAGCAAACTTGGCACCCTAAATTAATCCACTTGCTGCTGCTGAAGGGAGTCCTATCTCTCCTCTTCTGCACCCACGCATGGAGCCGTGTCCCGCACTGTGCCTAGTTTGACTCAATTTAGCTTGCAATGTGGGGAGCAGTATTTTTGCAGGGTTTGTTTCCTGGCGGTTGTGTAAGTTGATTAAATTATGGCGAGGTCAATGAGCTATTAGGTTGGCTCAGCTTCTTCTGGTCAAACCACACCTACTGCTCAAGCCTGCTCCCGCCTTGCAAAATTTGTGCTCTTGTAGCCACTCACCTCAGGATAGGGAGGTGCTTTCTGGGGGATGACGACATGACCCCAGCCAACACCTTCCTCTGACCACTGCTTCTTCCTTGCTGATTTTGTGCCAGGCAAGGAATCGTTTCTCTGTTGATTTTTAAGGGGATGGACTCAAGTCATGCAACTATCTCCAACTACTATGTGCTGACTCAAGAAACCTCACAAGTCAACCTGTCAGTCCTGCCTGTGGCCCTACGTAAAGATATGTCCCAATATTCTTAAGCAAATGGCCCCATATGTGATGCAGAAATTAAGAGTGTGATGTCTAGGACTAGTAGCTAGATTCTTTTTCCTCTTTACTGAGACTTCAACAAATTGGAAAGGGAGGCCGAAATTCAGAACGAAGTTGAATTCTAGTAAGTTTAATGTCTGATTCAGAACCTTGTAATTATCTTGGTTTTTGTAGTACCAAGTAAGTGTTTGGCACTTAGAAACGAAAACATATGGCCCTCTAGATTCTACTAAAATTTTAAACAGATGACTAAAGTAAAAGAAGGTACTTCAAGTTCAAAAGGATAGCTCCTAGGAATTGTTGAGTTTTGTGTCCTAGTTACTTTTTCAGGCAAAGATTTACAGATAATTCTGTTTGTTGTCCCTTCAGTAAAGGCTGCGTTTTTTAAAGTAGCTTGTTGAGTTGAATCCCCACTGATTCTTCAATGTCACTTTAAATGCAGTATTTCAAACTAAAGCCACCCGAGTCTTGAGTTTTCCCAGTACTACAGAACACACTACAGCAGAACGCGTTCCTGCCCGTCTTGTCCAGTTGCATTCTAGGCTTCAGCATGACAAAAACACAACTTTATAGAGGAATGGGGTAACACGGATGTGAAAACTGAACTGGACCACATACCAGTGACCCTTAATTAATACATTCCTTTACATAAATGCAGGGTCACCAATAGAAGGGACTATTAAAGACAGAAATAATATGTCATAACTCAGAAGTTTCAAAGAAGTATACAGACAGAAAAGACATTTCCACGTATAGCTGGCTCTGTACTGGATGGAAGTTGTGTTAGGGGGTATACTTCCTTCCGAGCTTGTACTGAACAGAGACTGCGCTCCAAGACTTAAACCAATGAGATAGAAGTTACAGTGGCCAAATGCAGCACTGAGCTTGCAACCAAACTGCAGGGTAGATGTTAGTTTTAGCATTCTTTCCAGTCTGCGTCTTATTTGATCTTTCAAAACCCTCCCTGAAGTTTCATCAGAAGCTGGTAGGCATCACTTCCTCTCCTGAACTCTACTATGACTTACCACACAGGCTGCATCCCAGTTCTGAAATAGCTGTATTTTGGTATCTGGTGGAGGTATTCTCATGATGTATAGATCAGTGTCGCCTTCTCTGCATCTATATAGCTCAAATTACAACACACCATTTTCAGCAAATGGATTGAAAATTCATCCCAGGACCTGCAGTTTACCACAAGCAGCCTATAAGCAGGAGGCAAGGTCTTAAAGAAGCAAGGCTCTTTAATAATAAACTGGTCATGGTTAGTTTATTCAGCTCACATACTGATACAGTACATCTGGTGGGTAATCTCAAGAAAGAGGAAACAATGACTCTTCTAAATGGGCATGGAGCTCAGTCTCTGTGGGGATATCGGCACAGTGCTAACTCGGCAGGAAGACCACCATCTAACAGAACTTCCATCCAGTACGGATACAATGATCTCCCCGATACATCCAGGATTTTTCTAGTGAATGTATTATTGCTAGTATACTGATCAGCAAAAAGGTACAAATAATGTCTTTTCTCACTTCCTTTTTTCCTTCAATTTTTTTTGCTTCTCATGTGTTCTTAATCTCCACTGGGAAGTGGTAAATAAACAAAACTTATTTTTATTACCAGTCGACTTCCATTTAACATTTCTGATCGAGTCTCTTCTTTACACCTCTTTTTCATAATCGCACACTTTTTTGCAACTTTCTTGTAATTTATCTAATTTTCAATAGTCTATTAATATTCTATTATGTTTTGCTTCTTTTTTTTAATCTGAATTTAACATTACCATCACAGTGTAGTGACCCCCAGTTTTAGGTATTTGACTAGAAAAAGTTGGTCCACAACTAGTGTTGTGAAGCCTATTTACATCCCAGTTCTATTGCACTGAAAAACTCTTTAACATATAAACCCAGTTCCATTATTGACATTTCAAATCCTTCTGTCCTAAAGCATTGCAGTTATGTCCCAAGCCTGCAATCAGATCCATACAGGTAAACTACTCTAATCAAGAACATCTCGCAGAGCTCTCAACACACATACAATTGTAGAAGACAGACCAACTTTCTTATTTAGTTTAAGTCCTAGACAACATAATCTTCCTAAAGCAAAACACCATTGATAATGTTTGGCAATATCCTGCTAATTAGCAAGGGACAGTTTTTTAGTATCATTCCCACCTTCCCAGCACATGAACAGGAATTATTTCTCTTACACATCAATCTTTAAATGAACCACTTCCTAGGTTACCAGAAGTCCAAAGTCATCTGTTAATAGTTCTGGTTCCAGGATGCCAGGGTATCATCATTTCACTAACAACTTCTGATATTGCAAAACAAATTGCAGATTTTATACCAGCTGTAGAAGACTTTTTTAGTGGTGTTGTGGATTGTGCAATTGCGAATTTTCATTTTTCTCCTAAAATTTGCTTATGTATATATAGTGAGTCATTTTCAGAGGTTGTGTATTTTAGCTTTTACTGGCTAAAAATTGCATCTGACATTATTATATTATGTCAAAATAAATGTGACTTCTGTTCTTATTTACAAATTTGCTTCCCAGAGTGTTCTGTTATTAAAATAAAAAATATGAATTGCAAAAAAATTCTCTTTTATGGCTATGTTATTTAACTTGCCAACAACTGATTCTAAAGTAGAATCACAAGAGGTTATGTAAACAAATATATAGACAATCTCAAAACAGAAGTGAGGTTTGTTTTTTGCTGCCCTGGAAAAAATGAAGTGTGACAAAACAGCTTTGGGATTAATTTACAACTTACTATTAAAAGTCACCTGAAGGCACTCCCAACATACCAGCAACAGTAAATGGGCTTAAAATAAGACTACACATCACACAGTAAGAGCAATCGTCCACTCACAGGGAAGATACTGCAGTCTTCTTCTATCATAACCTCCTGATACTGAGTTCACATTTTCTCAGTGCGTTTTTTCCTGTTCTGTATAGTTTCTAGGCTAAGCCTGGGCAGTTACTGCAAGGTCATAGTGCTGGACTGATTGAAAAGCACTGTTTATTCTTTGCTCAGAGAAGCTGTGGAAAATCCTGACCACATTTCCGGGTTTCCTAGTTACTAACTTCTCCATAGGTTTATCTGGGTAGCCTGTGACTTCAAATACTCAGCACAAGTACGGACATATGAGACTATGCTCACTGTATATCCTAGGTAATTCCCACTGATAATTACATTAAACATTCTAACAGGAAAGGAGGTTTGAGTTCTTCAGTCCAGTGCTTTTCAGCCTCATTCACAGACTCCCTGGAACACCACATGAAAGGTAACTAAGAAAAATTCATTCATCAGGGGAGTTTACAAGCTGCAGGTCAAAATCACCCTAGGCACCATCCTGTCACTCTGCACGTGCATTTGGATGTGAGGAAAGGCCAAGCTGAAGTTCTTCCCCTTAACAGGAACCCTTCACAAGCTACTTGGTGTAACAGAGAAACAGGCCCCACTAATAATCATTCCGGTATCATCATACACTTATATAATGCTTTGAACATATTTCCTGCCTTAGTTTAGCAACTCGAGAGCTCCCCACTTCCTTTGTGTTGCATAACGTGAGGGGCAGAGCAGCAAACCGACGCAGAGGGGAATCTTAATTCCCCTTAACACGACTAAAACAAAACCGGCTGGCATCAGTGCTCCGTTTGTGCTAAGGCTTGGCTCTCTAGCCGAGAGCAGAGCACGTTGTTACCGTCGACACTCTTGTCGGAAGGACGTGTCGTGTTAAAATCTTACTCGCCACCTTATCCTCGATGGGTTTTATTTTGTAGAAGAGGCAAAGGAGCTTCTTCGACTTAGCCCGCCCGGGTCAGCCAGGTGCGAGCGCACGGTGGCCAGAAAGCTTATGCAACGGCCCGCGGGGCCGGCCATTGAGGTGTGGCTCCCGGGGCCGCGCCGCC
>NW_010556127.1:1671-8486 GCF_000687285.1 Phaethon lepturus | reverse complement strand
CCAGACTGCCAAATTTACACAGCGCTGCAGTGCTCAGGGTAAGCAGCACGGCTTCTCAGTGTTTCTTGGCTTCCTCAGTCCTCTTGTGAGTGGAGTTCCCCAATTCCCCACTCTGACTAGGTTGTCTTCTGCAGCCAGTGCCATTGCTGCTGCAGCCCTGTGGACCATCTCCTGGGCTGGCTTTGAAGGGCAGCCCCACCTTGGCTGGGTGAAGGCAAGTGGTTTGGCTGCAGCCCCCTGCGCAGGGATGATCCTTTGTGGTTGCATGAGACCAGCAGCTGATCAAACTCAGGCAACTGTTTCTGAAAGTCCTTATTAACCTTTCATCCTGGTAACAAATAATGGGCAAAAATGTTAATAAATAAATAAAATCCGTGTGCTCTGATTTTGCTTGCAATTCACCAGCTTCCTGAGACTGAGTCCAGCAAGTCCAGTTGTCTCAGGAAATCAATATATCTAGATGTACCACTGAAGAGCACTTCTTCTTAGGTGTGCAGTGACAGATTGTTATTTTAAGCAGCTAGGTTTGGAAAATTTTGAGCCGATCTTAGTTCTCTTAATCTTTTTAGCCTGGCTCAACTCATCACTGATAGTCACATTGCAGGAATGAGGAGCGAATTGGGAAAATCCAATTTATAAACCTTCAGAGCTTCATTTCAAAGGATTGTGAAACACGAATAATCACCACTGATGAGATATTAGAACTTTCACATATTCTCTCTCTCTTTTTTTCTACCAGCCTTTTTTTTTTTTCCACCAGCCAGCCTCCTGTTTGTAAGATAACCCAGAAAAATGCTGAAGCAAGTTAACAGGAAGCGGCAAGTATTCTGCAGTAATCTGGTACTCTTTTATGAAGAGTAAATTCCCTTGCCATAGTACATTATTGATTTTATGCAAGAAAGATATCCCCTCCTTTTATTTTTATAATGTCTGAAGGATTTTAAAGCTTTTTTTATAAAGCTTCTCTTTTTGGAGGTGGGAAAGGGGTGCCAAATCAGGGTAAAGATGATGTTAAATTGCCTGCCTCAACTCTTGGAAAGGTACTGCCTGTGTCTAGGTCATAGATTGCAATACAGTTATGTAGGAACATCTGGTCTTCAGTCTTGTAAAATGTGAGACTAGCACTGGTGTCTACAGAGTGATAATGCTGACAAACAGTGACATGCTATGGAAAAGGAAGATAATCACTGGAATTTTGTTTCTCACCCAGGTTGTATTTTGGTACTGAAGAATTATTCCACTATTACAAATGACGTTTTGAGAGGCAAAGCTATTAATTTCCTTAGAGCCAAGGTTTTCCTGTTTTCCTGAGAAATGCAGAAATCCCTCAGCAAGGGAATTTGCTTAATTGGCAATGGCTGGCCTGATCTAGTGTTTGTGGTAATGTTTGACTGGCCTAGGTAACCACCTAAGTGACCTTCAGAGGTCCTTCTTTAATGTTTCTATGATATTCTGCTACAGTACTGTTTTAAAAGGAATTTACTACATCTCTTAATAGAAGTCACTCAGTCATCTTCCCTGTACCATCCCAGCTGTGTCCCTCTCACATCTCATGTCATACCTTTTCTACTAGTACCAAGTAGCTTGATTATATACAGCACACAGCATGGTTTTGCAGCCTCCCTTCTGTGGTGAATTTACACTTATCCATAGCAATTTTACCCATTTCTTAATGCCAGCTTTATCTTTCTCTCAAAAAGCTCTTCTCTCATCTGTGTTTATCCATTCAATGTACTTACAAACATCAGTCACTTTTTTTTCTCTCAGCCTTCACTCTATCAGACTAAGCGGGCCAGCCTAATTTAGTCCTATCTGCATGCAAGCGGCCTTTCCCTGTACCTTTCCTAACTCAAGTTAATATTCATGTTCATGACGATACTGTACACAGAATTCAAGAAGTGCTGCAGTCAATATCTGCTACAATGGCATTAATAATTCTCTCAGGAAATGTGGAGTAACAGGGCACGGACTCTGGCGGGGTTTCAGGCCAAAGACCTTTATTGCTACAAGTGTCCGCTTTTAATGCAGTTACAGCTCTTTCATGTGCCACAAAATACGTCCTGGTTGGTTACCACACACAGTCCACGCACTTCTCCACAGTCAGGATTCGCTGCCTGCAGGTGTCCACACGCTCCTTTGCTTCCTCTTAGTTGTTTACCACAGCTCCTTCTCCTCAAGGCTGAGCCCTGCAGACGTCCAGCTGTTTACCAGCTTCTCAATGCCACAGCTCCTTCTCCTTAAGGTCGAGCCCTTGCAGGGTGATCCCAACAAGGAAATATATTTCCTGATGTATCCTAGGAAAGCATTTGCTTTGTTTTGTGGCTGCATTACACTGATGGTATAATAGGGAGTCTGGCATCAGCTAACATGCCTTTGTCATTTCCAAATGATCATCTGGGTGCTTATAGAAGTTCTTGACATTTCTCACATTTATGTTATCTTTCACCTTGTATGAATTGATTTAATCCGTGTCTATTACCCCTGACCTTGAGGTCATGGAGTAATTTCTGCATGATATTTTAATCTTCCTCTGCATTGATAATGGCTCCTAATATTATATCATCTGTACCTTTCATTAGCACATCTATGTTCTTGTCTGAGGTCTATAGCGACCTTGTATTTTCTAGTTGTTCTCACTCATTTCCTCCTCAGTATTTCTTGCAAACACTGTGCTGGACACTTTTTTCACCTCACTTCTAATATGTACTTTCTCCCTTCTATTTGTGAATAGATTATCTTTATGTCCCTCTGCTGGTGGGCTACCAGCTGTTCGGATGTGCCCTCCAGGCAATTTCAAATGAAGGAAATAGTGCTAATAGCAGAGGAGAAAATTTGAGAAAGCAACCTTCCCTTCCCCTTCCTCCACCCAAACAACAGCCAAGCAAGAAGTGCTAAAAAGTCAGTCAGCTCTGTGGTCACACACTGGTGTTTGCTCAGAGGCCTGTTTGGGGACCAAAAAGAAAGAATAGCAGAAAAAAAAAGTGATACTGGTGAGCTGCTGTTCTGTTTTCCCTGCTTATCTGCTGTATCCCTTTCTTCCAACACTCAGCCTAAGCTACACAGTTCACAAGCTGTTTGAGATGGGAACATCTTTTACTGTTAGTATCTGTGTTTATGTATTTACTTAGCATGGTCTTGAGAGCTCTGTTCTGAAGATACCAGAATGCAAATAAAAAAATATCTCTCTCCTTCTCCCTACCCCCCAATTGTTAGAAAAACTTCCTTAGAGCATCAAATATGACCAATGAGCTATCATGTTAAATAGTTCAATGAAGAAACATGCATGCTATTACACTTCTATAGGGAATGCCTTTGTGAAGCATGCCTAATGCTATTTGAAATATATCAGGGGTCACCTTTGCCTGCTGCCCTGGAAGGAGGGGAAGGCAGTGAGAGCAGCCCTGGGTCAGATAGGAAAGGCTGCCCAGGAGCCTCTCTACTCCTTACCAGACCTAGGCCAGGCTCACGGCACCCTCACTGAGCTTCAGCTCACTGCTTCCCCAGCAGCAGGACGGCAGGGGGAGCTTACAAGGGGCTGAAATTGTAATTAGTCCACATGAAGCGGTATAGGCAGCTTCTTCCTATTGGAGAAAGGAGGGTGTTCCCACTGCATTGGGAAAGAAATGCACTGGGTTTTTTTTCTGCTCTCACAGAAATGATGTGGCATACATGTAGTGTATTACTGATTGCTGAATCCAGCCCTGGGTCTCTAATGAAATTACTGATTTTTTCCCTGTATTTTTTTTCTATTTTTAGACTGGAAGTTGCTGTCCTTTTCCACATGGAGCAGTACTTATTTATCAGCAGGACTGCATGGACCTTAAGACCATTCAGACCAGACAGC
Organism: Phaethon lepturus; assembly: GCF_000687285.1. NCBI lineage: Eukaryota > Metazoa > Chordata > Aves > Phaethontiformes > Phaethontidae > Phaethon > Phaethon lepturus. Next base: position 4,642 of record NW_010556127.1, on the reverse strand, counting down.
TTCTTTCAAGGTGTGTGAGCTTTGCAGGATTCAGTTCTTAAAACTTTGTATAAATAGAGATCTGCTGTGGAGGAGCTGGACCAGTCAGAGGACTTGCAAGGAGATGTGGAGGACTATGGGGAATCATGAAAGGGCATAACGTAGGGGGCAGTTCCCATTGCTTCATCTGGGGATTCTAACCATAGGTGTTCCCTGTTTTACAAGAGAGAAGGTCTGAGTACTCCTAGCCAGGTACCTGCTGAATAATGCTTTGCTCAAGGAGTAGAGTGTGGTGTCATGTTGGTAAATGTTTAGGAGCCTGAACCCTATGGAGATGTCTAACAGGTGGGCTGCAGCTATGCCACAGCCACTATTACTGGAGAATTCTTGAGTTTATTCTTCCATTTCATTAACTCAAGACACAGAAGAGAGTGATGTAACTGTTGTGATTTGCTTTAAAGGGTAGTATTATTCTAAAATGAGTGATTAAAAGTTTTCCCTCCAGCTGCTCATGCGAAGGTAATTTGGACAAGGCTTTGAAAAATGAGAAGGCAATATAGTACAGAAGGAACAGAGGGAGGTTGTGTACATAAGCATTAAACAGTTCAAATTAAATTGTCAAGGTTAATGCATCTAGCCAAAGTCAATCTTCTATTCCCCGTGTTTTCTTCCACTGCTGATGATTAGAGTATAGGGTGAATTCAGAATTGAGGTGAGGTGAACCTTAATATATTAACTTTATAACTAAACATGTCTTATTGGATTAAAACTGTTTTGAGGAACCAATGGATGGATAATTCATACACCATAAAACTATCCATCTGCCTGACAGAATTTATAATTGCTAAGATTCAGGACCTCATTCTACTTGTATTAAATCAATTATAAAGCTGTCCTGAACTTCACTGGGAGTAGAATCAGGGCATAACTCATGAATATTGCAATCTAAAATGGAAGATTTTTAAAACTAGGAATAAGGCAGCGCAAGGAAAGTCCCTGGCAGTTGGTAGCCTGTGGCCTGGGCAATTACATGGGCTGCTCTGCGTCGTTCCCATCCAAAGGTGACAAGCTTTGTGTCAAGAAAAAATGCTTGCACTATTCCCCATGACCAGTCTTTCTGATGGGTGAGCTTTCTTCTCTGAAGTGTTAAAGGAACAGTTTTTTGCCTCACTTCTGAAGAATTGCTCAGCATTTGGGAGAGAGGTGAAGCAGGTGAAAAGAGTGTCTTGCTGACTTTAAATCCAGAAGAATACACTATGCAAAGGATTTGTTAAAAGTAAAAAAGACAATATTACTGTGTCTTCAGGGCTGAAATCAGTAACCTATAGCCAGTTACAAGAGCTGACAGACACTTGCTGCAGAAATACCCCAGCACTTCTGTCAGGGATGCAAAGATGTGCGCGAGTGAGCCGTTTGCTAGAGATGGGAACCCTGGCATAGGGCCCTCCAGACTTGCTTCAAAACACCTGCAGGCTTGCCCATCTGCATGAGGATGAAAAGCAAACCTGCAAGCTGGTTGCTGTTTGATTCACTTCTTTTATCTGTGAGCAATCCCCCTTAGGGAAAGGAGGGAAGACGACAACTTTTATAAACCTGGAATAAAACCTCCTCTGTTTAGCAACTCTCTCCATTTCTCTAATTGTTTTCTTTAAAGCCCTCTCTGGACCAAGAATGTTTTCCAAGAATCTCAAATCCCCTATCAAAATAAGATTTATCTAATGTTCAGGGCACTATCTGAGTAGGAAAATGGAGAAAGTGCCAGGAGAAAGAAATGTACAGTCTTGAATTTGACAGATGAAGGCAAAAAGCTCCCAAAAGATTTTGTTTAAAAATATTTTCAAAAAGTAATGAGAAATAGGACAAGTGCACAGAAAGACACAGAGTTCCAATTAATTCAACAGTTTTTGCAAGCTTAGTTTGCAGTAAATAGCACTTGCATGCTAAAAATTTCTCAGAGGGATTGATTTGCTTTAATTTTAATGTATGGGAGAAAGTGACTCTAAAGCTTCTGTATTTTAGAAGAGAGAATACTCCAAGAGTTTACATCTCTCACCAAGGTGGACATAGAAGGAAAAGCAATATGGTTTTGCTGATAAACAAACAATCTGTAACCAGCGGGACAGTTAAAAGAATAAATAGGAGCACTTCGAAATGTCATTTAAAACTTAAGTGGCCATACTGTGATGAGATGAGGGTTTTAAAAAATGTTTTCACTAAAGGGAAAAGGTGGTCAACTACAGCAACAGTGGAAAATAGCAGATTGTCAAAGAATAAGTTTCTAGCAAAGAAGTGACCAGACTTTGTGCATTTTTCAGGCAGGTCCCAGGGACACATCATGATAGCCTAAAGCAAATGAATCAGCTCTAACTGTAGCATTGGATGGTATTTGAAAGATGCATCTCGGAAATTCAGGAAATAAAAAAACCCACAGTGAAACAAATGCCCTCAGCATACTTCTTCCAGAAAAATCCCTGCAAGATAGAAAAAAACCCAACAGATAAGCACAGAAGTTCAATACAAAACATTAGGGAAACAAGACAACATTGTGATCATTTTTGGAGGATTTTCTGGGAAAAAGAAAAAGCTCTGAGAAAGCTCAACGCCACTGCTGTGGGAAAGACACACCTTGTTTTGTTCCGTGGGAATCTCTGGAGATGGAAACATTTCAGAGCTTCCCATCTGTCTTCTGTTTTGTGACAGGGATTCCTCGTGCCAAGAGGACAGGCTCCGGCAGAATGGCTCTAGGCTCAGGTCCCCCCTCCTCCATGGCCTGGGCCCCAGGGAAGAGTTCAGGACTGGGTGTAGGAGAGGTGGCACTGCGGCTGGCACTCTCACATGCAGCTTTTGTCCCTTCTTCTTAAATGCCTTGGTCTACTGTAAATGCAGTAAGAACAAAATTTGAGCATAAATTCAGATTAATAAAAATGAAAATGGGGAATCACAGAATCACAGAATCACTAAGGTTGGAAAGGACCTTCAAGATCATCAGGTC
>NW_010556127.1:1230-1464 GCF_000687285.1 Phaethon lepturus | reverse complement strand
CTATCACTAGTTACTTGGGAGAAGAGACCAACACCCTCGTTGCCACAACCCCCTTTCAGGTAGTTGTAGAGAGTGATAAGGTCTCCCCTCCCCGATAAGGTAATAGCATTCATAGATCTAGATGAACAATGTCAACATGCATGATTTTGAATTGGTCTCTTCAATTTATTTCATAATCTTATGTCGTGGTTTAAACCCAGCCAGCAACTAAGCACCACACAGCTGCTCGCTCAC
>NW_010556127.1:0-213 GCF_000687285.1 Phaethon lepturus | reverse complement strand
CTGCCTGGGCCTTATCACCAGCCTGCAGTCCCTTCCATGAGCCACAGTCTCTCCAGGGGTATACCTGCTGCGGCATAGACTTCTCCACAGCCACAGTCACTTTAAGGTGCACCTGCTCCAGTGTGGCCTTACCCGCAGCCACAGTCCCTTCAAAAGTAAACCTGCTCCAACATGGCCTTATTCATGGCTGCAGTCCCTCCAGGGGAGTACCTG
>NW_010556126.1:7420-9809 GCF_000687285.1 Phaethon lepturus | reverse complement strand
AAATAAATATATATATAAAAAAACCCACCCTCCTAGTGTGAGCAGCTGATTGGAAATACAATTACTTGACTCTTGCAATATATATAAAATGACTAAGGGGGCCCTTTGTTAAACGTTGTTTGTGCAGCACGTAGCCCAGACAAAGCACCTACTGAAGGCATTCGGCTCTCTGAAGTCCTGACGGCTGCGTGGCCGGGTCTGACCTTCCCGAGGAGTCCTTCCTTACGGAGTTCACATAATATCAAGCAGTGGCTTCGATATGGGAACCTCTGTAGAGTTCATATGATGTAACGCGAGGGAGTCTGCCTAGAGATAAATTTTATGGGTGGTTTTATATCCTTTCCCTGGGTGCCACCCCAAAAAAAACGGGAGCCACCAAGTTCCTTTCCCTCTTCCCTCTCCCTCCTTTTATGTTGCGTGAGCCAAAGAAAATGTTTGTCTGCCTTTCCTCCGCGTGTATTTGATGCTGCGTCCGTTGCCCGTGCAGGGGTACCTTTTTGGCAGGGTAACTGATTAATCCCAGCTCGGCTTTGCTGTTGGTGCGGTCGCAAGGTTAGAGGATGGGGAATCTCCTAGGACCGAACGTGGTGGGAAACGCCGGTGACCTTGGGAATGCCATGGGGTCCCGGTGGGGACGATGGGGAGCTGTACATACCCACAGCGACTGAGTGGGATAATTCCTGTCTGCTAGGGAAAATTGAGAGAGATGGTATAGGACGAAGTGTGCTGCTGGAAATAAAGGATATTCAAGTGTGAACTGGGGCTGCCTTATATTTTTTAAATTTTATTTGTTACTGTTGTGCCTGGTTTACTTGGCTGTGGGGCTGCTGCATAGAGGTCTCCAAAGAGATTTAACCGAGATGGCTTTTGGAGCCTTGTTTATCTACCCTTGGATATGTTTACGGTGCATTATTTTACTTTGCAAATTCAAAGACCCCCTCCCCTCTCCCCCACCTGCGTCCCCAAAAGTCACACTTTGTAAGGAAGCAAATGGCCAGATGGTTTTGTTTTATTTTTTTTTTTAATTATTGCTTTGTGGGCCCAATGCTAGGAGGAAGTTAGCCTTGTTTTTTCTGGGGCTGAGGGTACTGCCTGCTTCTGTTTGCTTACTCCTTCCTTGTGGGCAGCGGCGTGAAAGTTGAGCCAACTTTTCTCTTCTCACTTTCCATTTTGCTTCCCAGATTTTTGCATGTGTCGCATTTGAAATCCTGGTGATTGTTTGTGGTCAGTGGTGGGTGTTTGAAAGTGCGTGTGTACATCTTCCCCCCCGGCGTTATGATGTGCAGAAATGTGCGTTCAGTTACCCCGCTGCCTGATTTAAGTGACTCCAGAGCCTTACGGAGACTTTACCACCATCTCTCGCAACATTATGGCTAATATTTCATAGCGTTAACGTTGTCTTGAGCAAACCCGTAGTGTCCATAAAGTTCGTGGAAAAAGAGCTTGTCTGTATTGGCCGAACAGTTCCCTTTTTCACTTGGGCTCTTCAGTTATTTTAAAACATTTATAAACACTTTAAAAAATAATACTATGATTACTGAAAAAAAAACAAAACAACTCAGGGGCTTGTCTTTTGTCTGCAACCTGGAGATTGTTTTTTTGGGGGGTGATGTCTGTTTAAAGGTAACAAAAGTTGAGAGGTTTGATCTGATGGGAGCATGGGGAGGAGGAAAAACTGCAGCTTAAATATACGTATATAAGTTGTCGGCGTTCATTTGGTTTGTTTTCACTTGCTGTTGGTCGCTTTGTTGCGAGGGAAGGGGCAGGACTGCCTTCAAATGGCTGGCTGGCTTTTTGGAATAATAATTGTGGAAATGGGAGGCATTGTTGTCCTAAATACAATTGATTCCTCTGTCAATAGGGATTGAAATCGGAAATTGCATTGCTGATTTATAAAAAGTTTGAAGGCAGGGATAGGGGCTCTGTCTTCATGGGCTTCCCCCCCCAATGTTTTTTTCCCCTCTCTCTTGATATGTTTGGTTTTTTTAAGCTGCTCTCTGCATGAGCAGAATAGCTAAGCAGAAGAATCAGGCAAGGCGTACGCAGACGTGGGGTCCTTGGATGGCAAACTGGAAAATATCTGCTGTCAAAATGCAGCAGCATCTATTTCAGCTGTGAACCTTTCCCAACTCCCATCTCGTTCGGCGGGGACCGGCGGGGAGAGGCTGAGCGCAGGATATATGGCCATTTAATCTGATTCCTCCTCCTTAAGAGCTTTTCCCATCGTTTCACTTTCTCTGCTCTTTTGGGGGAGGTGAGGGCATTGGGCAAATTCTACTTCTTAAAAACCCTGACTTAGTGTTTGAAATCCCCTGATTTTTATTTTCTTGCCTCCCCCCGCTTCTGTGTTGAAGAAATTCAGGTTTAAAAAAAAAAGTACATACAACTG
>NW_010556126.1:4883-7389 GCF_000687285.1 Phaethon lepturus | reverse complement strand
GGGGGGGGGGGGGGGCGGGAATTTACTAAGTGGAATATTTATAGACAGCACTGATTAAGCTGTTCAATTGTTGTTGAATAATGGTGTGTTTTTTTTTAATTTTAGAACATAATAGCTATATAAGGTGCCTCTTAGCTACCTTTCCCTGTGCATTATCTTCACCAAACTTAACTCAAATCAGATCTTTGCAGGAGGTAGGATTTTTTTTCCCCTTCTTTTCTTCCTTAACACCCCTTTGTTCTCTCCAGCTCTGTGTTCAATTAACACCCCCATCGCAGAACTGTAGTCTTTTTTTTTTTAATGTCTGTTACTGTATTTCACTTCTGACACCTCTCTTATTATTCTTGCCTGCTATTTCTCTTTAATATAGCAATTACGGTATGGGGTTTCTTTCTTTTTTCCTCTCTTCTGTTCCCCCACTCCCAACTAAAGCCCCACCACGAGCAGCACGGGGAGGAAAGGGGCAGCCGTGGTGTGTGCAGCACTGGTGTTTTTGGGGTGTGGGGCAGAGCTGTAAGCGGGGTACTCTGGCAAGCCCACGGCCCCTCAGATCAGGTTTTTCATGGGGCAACTTGCTTTCCTTCCCCACCCCAGCCCTTTTTTGGGGTTTCAAACCCTGCCCTCCCTCTTACTCTGCACTTCCACCGAGGTTTCCCAAAGCACAGGGGAGAGTTGAACACCTCGATTTGAATTTCAGTGCAATTCTTGCACCTCTGAGACTTCATTCTGCTTCTGCAGAAGCTCGTAATGAAAGTGCTGGGGCTCCAGCCGTGGTGGATCGGGGTCCAGCCCTCGCCCGGCTGCTCTCCCTGCTGCCCTTCAAAGGGGAGGAAGCCTTCGCTTTGATTTGCCTCCCCCCCGCCTCCAGTTGAAAGGCTTTGAAGGCAAAAGTGATGCTTCTCTCTCCCAGCTGGACAGGCTCCCTGTAGGGCAGGGTCTGCCGGGTCCCTGCTGCGGCTGCCTTGGGGGAAGCGAAACATTTTTGGGAGAGCAGGGCCTCCAGCCGGCCAGCACTGCCCAAGGAAGCCTCTCTGCAGCTCACAATTTAATTGCTTCCAGAAAACCTGATGCCTTCGAGGGAAAGGAGCTGGAAGGGGCTGAAAGATAGGGAAGGCTTGGGAGGGAAGACAGCGTTTGGGAGACCTTGGCTTGGTTGGAGGGCTGTGCTACCGCAAGAGGAACGGCCACCTCTGGAGACTGGCTGGGAGGGAATGGAAACTGGTCACCTTGATGGGAAGGAGAGAACATGTCCCAGTGGCTGGAAGGAGCAGCATCTTTGTTTGGAGGGCAGGGTCTTTAGGGTTGAAGCTGTGTCACTGCAGCGAGCCCTTTCTCTGGGCTTTCTTCTTCCAGCGTGGTGTTGTCGGTTGGGGATCTGATGGGGATGGTTAGCTTTGGAGGAGCATGCTCACAGGGAGACTCCTCTTTTTCCTTTTTAATTTTGTATTTTCTTCTGCCCTGGTAGCATGTGGTTGGAGCTCTTTGAACAGAGCAGGCTTAATTAGTTTAATCAAAATTGGCCTCCTGCAATCCTCTAGGGGAGGAGGTGGGAAGCACGGGGCTGCCAGCGGGCTCTTCCTCCCACCTCCTCCGCCTCAGCCCTCCTGGCCAAGTAGAGAAACCAGGCCTGGCTCTGGCATGGCGTTACCGCTCCTGAGGGATGCCCCACAATTTGGGGAGTTCAGGAGCAACCCTATTTGGTTTTGGTTTAAGCTTTTTTTTTTTTTTTGTGGCTGCCTGATGTCGAGTAAACTTTGCTGTGGTTGCAGCAGACCGGGAGGATGCTCTTGGACGGTCTGCTGGGTCCCATTGTTCCCTGCCCCATCTTTTTGCTCCTGGGGGGTGGATGAGCTCCTCTTCCTTCCCTTGATCCCATGCTCCCAAGTCTCCCAGCCTTTGCTTTCACCAGCTTCCCTGGGTTGCAGGTTTTGGGTAATGGTGGCCGTTGGGTGCCAGTGTCTGGGGAAGGAGGGTGCTGGGAAGGTGCCGTGCTGGCAGCCCACGCTTCGGATGCTGCCTGCTGACAGCACTGGGCAAGGAGTCTTTGTGCCCAGTTAATGCAGGCTGTAAAAATGTCTATATTAACCTGTTGTGTGCGTAACTAACCACTAACCAGAGCATCCCTTTACATGAACGTTAGGCGTCTTCCCCGCTGCCATGGGTGTCTCTCCAGTCCGTCTCCCCTCGCCTCTGCGCGGTCTTGGCAGCAGTGAAAGTGTTGTGGGTGAGCCCAGGAAAAGACTTGTTATCGGGCTCCATAGCTCCAAACGAGAAACTCAGAAGCTCTTTCAGGCCTAGATTTCTCCAGGGAAAAATGGTTCAAGTTCCCTTATTTGAGACCTGCAAAGGGATTTCCCCCTCGGAGCGCCGACTGTCTGTGAGCAGAGCTTTTCTAAATGATTTCAAATGTTAGATTTATTCCTGTTAGCAGGCTTGCACGCTGCGTGCCGGCCCTGGGTGTGAGGGCAGCAGCTGTAAACAAAATGCAGAGAAACTCTGAGACAAT
>NW_010556126.1:4280-4791 GCF_000687285.1 Phaethon lepturus | reverse complement strand
TCCCCCCCCCCCCCCCGACACACGGAAATTACTGCATGCAGCAATTCTTTAGGGGAGTAGGGTGGTGGTTTAAATGTAAATGGTTTCACTGGCAGTGAGATACACTAGGCTATGCTGCTGTTGGTGCCTCTGCTGAAGCAGAGCTGGGGATTTTGGTGGGGAGAAGGGAGGAATACGGGATTCTTCCTCTGCCGTTGGTTCAGCACCTCACCTCCCAGTTACTCCTTCAATCCGGGAGCTGCTGCCGTCTCTGCTAATGAAGCTCTGCAAAGGGTTCCGTGATCTCGTGGAAATGTGCTGTTAAGCATTTACTGTTATTTTTTTCCTTCCTGCACCTGGAGTTGGGGTGCTTTGGGAGGCAGGAGAGCCTGTGCTATTTGCTCAGCGCTCTGTGCACTAGGGGGGTGGTTTGCCGCGTTTGCAGCTGGTGCAAAATACCAGGTTGGGAACAAGGGGTGAGTTTGTGTCTGGAGACGTGATATTTTCTTTTTTTCACCTTCTTTCATCTCCC
>NW_010556126.1:434-4249 GCF_000687285.1 Phaethon lepturus | reverse complement strand
CCCCCCGCTTTCCCTTGCATTCCTAGGGTACTGTTCCTATACAGTGTCACCAGAAGGATGAAACGTGCTTCACTTTCTTTTGGGGATTGCTGTGGGGGAGGCAGCCTATGTAGACGTGACTCCGCAGACCCCAGAGCAGGATGTTCCTGCCAGGCTCCACGCTTCTGGGCTGAATCTTTGGGCTTTTGGGTGCTGGGCAGGGAGAAGTGATGCTCCCTTGTGCTGCAAGGATGTGCTCGCTCCAACGCCGAGCGCAGGGGGACGCGGTGCTGGGTTGGGGTTTGGAAGGAGGTAATGTGATTTACAGCAATGGATCTGGTTAATAATCTCCAGCAGCTTCTGTATACTCAGGGGCTGCTTGTATTCCCAGCCAGGTGTTTGCCGACCGGATCAATATGTCCCTATTTGCATGGGGCTGTCCATAATCTAATAAACCAGCCTCAATCTGTGTCCTTTGCTTTCCCCAAACATCCACCCAGAGATGATCCCGGTGTGGTCGGACTGGCAAGTGTTCCTCGTGGTGGGAGAAGCTGTTTGTGAACAGTGCCTGACCCCTGGGCTGCCAGCCTGGGGTCGCACGTGGCACCCCAATGCTGCCAGCGGGTACTGAGTGCCACGCAGTACCCTCCACCAGAGCTCGGGCTGTGCGAGCACCCCTGCTTTTTGGGTGCTCTGGACATTTGTAGGTGCCACGTGGTGCTTTTGCAGACTGTCACCTCCCTGGCGTGTTCCAGAGATGTCAAGATCGGGGGGTTTCTGGTGAGATGCTCCCTCTTGCCACATTGCCTTTGGGGAGCATCTGCTGGGAACCATGTCTGAAACCAAAAATGATAGTTTTACGGGCTGGGTGGTCGGTGGCTTCTGCTGAAAACTGTCTCGGAGGTGTTGCATCCCCCGGCGACTTAAATAATACAAGGTGGCGGGCGGTATAGGGATAAATTACAGAAAGCCGTGGCCTGAGGAGGCTGTGGGCTGAATACATTAAAGCGTGGTGTTGTCAGGCTGGCGGCGGGGCTGGGGAGGGACTCGCTGATGCTTTCTCCCAGGGCTGGGGGATCGGTTGGGCTGGAATTACTGCTTTGCAGCTGTGTCAATTAAAACACAAAAATTAAATCTCTTGGTCTTGTGTTTGTGAGCCCTGCCCCTGTATATATATATTTTTTTTAAAGCTGGAACAGAAATCTGCCTTTACCTGCTCCTTTTCCTGGTGGTGAAGGCGAGGCGGCAGGAGAACCGGCAGCCTGATGGAGGGGACGGCTGCCGGGGGAAGCCGCCGTGCCGGGCTGCCGTGCCTGCCGAGGAGCGGTGTGCTGTCGCTGCTTCTCGATGCTTTGGGGAGGTCACCAGTGTGGATAATAGAAATCCCCTCTGACACCTTCAGCAAGCAGCACATCGTCACTGTCCTCTCCCTACTCAGGCTTTTATTTATAGGAGAAGCATTACCCAAAATAGCTTTTTTGCTTGGCCTAAGCTGATGGGCTGTTTCCCACACCCTTTTTTTTTTTTTGTAAATATACTGATAAATTGAAAACCTCAGAACAGCCAGTGCTGTGAGGAGCCACACTAACCTAAAATGATAACTTTGCCATTTTATTTCAGCCTTGGTGAAAAATGAGCGGAGCTGCCTTTGCAAGTGGGATCAGCCTATCTAAATGCTGGTGGCTGGATTTTTGTTCCTCGCCTGAGTGCAAGCCCAGAAACTCAGTTCATCATTTCCATGTTCCATTTTTGGCTTCACAGGCAGTGTTTTGTAATGCCACATTTGGCCCAGCCTGGCTGGTCTGCCCGTCCTTGTTATCAGAAGAGGAAAATCAAGTTTCTCTCCTGGTTGGATAACATTTTCAAATTCCAGAGTGATGTTGATTAGCAAAATTAGCAGTGGCAGGTTAACTGGCAAAAATACCCTTCCAGTTGCGAAGTGTTTGTTGCTGGTTGCAGCTCCTTTCCCAACTCCAGCAGTCCTGATCCCAGACACCTCTCTGCAGCATGGGGATTTTTCCTCTCTTAATTCAGTGTGACTGTTTCCTTTTGACATTTGATATTTACAAGGCTGGAGCCAAAACGAAAGCGAATCTGCCCATAACTCTCTGAAATGTGCCTTTCTAATTTCAACACTAGTGTTTCAAAACCCAAGCTGCTGGTGGGTGTAAGTTTGCTTGTTTACACACAGACTTCTTTATTTTTTTTTCCCTGGGCAGTGGTTCTCTGGCAAAACATTAAGGATGATACAATACCTGGAGCCTCTGGATGGATCAGTCTCTGACTTTAAGCTTTGAATTTGGCTTTTGACTCTAAGTCATTAGTGTTAAAAGGCTGCCAGTGTTTTAACTTAGTCTTTTTTGTTTGGGAGGAGGATGCTTATATGCAAAATTATTATTGCAATCATCATATTATTGCAATAAAATCTGATTATTGCAAATCTCTAGGCAAAAGACATAGTTCACAGGCTAAAAGAAATGAGTTAGAGTTGCAGCGTCGATCTTGACTTCATAGCACAGGACACAGCCTCCCTGGTAGGTGTTGTGTGAAGCTTGTGCTTTCCAGAAGGGCGCTTGGTCTCGTGTAGGAAAGTTGCAGGCAGTAGGACATGCTCCACCACCGTGGTGGAGATGGTGTTCTGAAGGGTTTATGACCCTTGCTTTGCAAGCAGCCGCCTATTTATTTCTGATCTGAATTTGTCAAGCTTCTGGCTGCCGCGTTGTGCTGTGCATGTGCCTGCTGAGAGCGAGGAGCCTGCCGCAGCCCTGCTCCCGGTGCAGTTGCGTGTCTGGGGGGAGCAGGTGGCAGGAATGGTGTTTTTGGCGAATGTATTATTCTCCCGGAAAATCCTGGCTGTTAGGTCTGGTCAGCAGATGTGAAGCCTCGATGGGTATCGGTGGTGGGAAGGGGAGTTGCAATATACTTCACTAATGGAGAAAAAACCGGAGGAGCAATTCCCTGATTTACGCTTTCGGCAATGTGAAATGAAGCCGTCTGAAGCGCTTTGCTCAGCAAGCTCTTAACAGACCTCTTCTGCCTCCCTACTTCATGCAGAATTTTCCAAAGAGGCTGTTTCTCAGCTCTGTCGCTGGGTGGGCAGAGGTGGCTGGGGGGGCATGGACCCCCTTAAATGCACCCGGAGGCACGAAGGATCGCGTGTGGGAGCAGGGAGCGAGCAGCGCCTGCGGCATCTTGCTCTGAAGCCCCAGTGTAATTCTGTCCCCAAGTGGCTGAAAAGGTCATTTAGCGCAATAACAAACGCTTAATTTATTTTTTCTTTTGCCCTCCCTCAAAGAGCAGAGGAAGGATGCTAATTTGACTATGGGAGCTTCTGGAGAGGGCGTCCCGAGAAGGATTATCTGTGGGAGCGCCTGGGCCTGCGCTGCTCCTCTCCCGAAGGTCCCCGGCTGCTATTTGCACATCCCGGCGTCTGACCGTGGCTGGCATTTCCCCCGCTGGGTGGAATTTACTTTCCGCCTGGTGAGGGCATTGGGTAACATTTGCACACCTGGGCTGCTTAAGCTCTGGAGGGGCTGGGGGGATGCGGCGGAGAAGGTCGGGGGTCTCCGCTTTCCTTGTGGGCAGGAGGGAGCGGGGAGAGCGGCTGATGGGCACTGCGTCCTCTACCTAGGCAGCAAGCAGGAGGGGGAAGACAGTGCTCTCAGGGAAGACCCTGCTCTGATGTTGGGTGGATGCGGGGTTGGCCCTGGCCGGGGAGCGCCCAGACCCTGCTCGCTTGCTTCTTGTGGTGGACGGGTCGGTTGGGCAGCCAGGTCTGGGCAGCGGGTGCTTGGTTGGGTTTTCCTGTGGCAAAGGCTGTTGGATTTCCATTCGGG
>NW_010556126.1:0-390 GCF_000687285.1 Phaethon lepturus | reverse complement strand
GGCAGCCTGGGGCCGGCTCGCTCCTGAGCAATGGCTCTTCTGCACTCAGGTCTAGAAAGCCGTGGGGTCCCGACCTGCGGGCTCTTGGGGGTAGGACGGTGCGTGCAGCAGTACGGTGGTGTGGCTGCAGGCTTAGGGAGACCATCCCAAGGGCAAACGGGAATTGTTTACCGTGAAAAACCCACAAGCAATATGGAAGGAGAGAAGACACAGCAAGGAGTGGTGGAAGGGGAAGTCCCCGGTCTTTCCATGCTCCTGAGGCGGGTGGCAAAGTCCATGTGGGTGGGAGGACAGATTTTTATTTCCCTTTTTCTGCCGTGTTTGGCTAGGCTTTGGAAACGTCCTTTGGCAAAGGCGGCGTGCCAGGTTGGCTGGGCGCTCGGCGGGGCT
>NW_010556125.1:0-2795 GCF_000687285.1 Phaethon lepturus | reverse complement strand
ATTTATTTTTTTATAGTTGCTGTATAAAGCCTAGCCTTAAATACTACCTGATAGTGTCCTTCCCTTCACAGGAGAATTCATTCTGCAGCGAGGGTCAGACGGGGAGCCCGGGGATGGGGACGGGGATGGGGACGGGGATGAGGATGGGGAGGAAGGACAGCTGGCCACAGCCCTGCCACGCACTCAGGAATACGTGCCTGCTGCCCTGCCTGCCTGCGCCTGCTGCCGGCAGCAGTTCCCCTCGGCCTCCGCTCCCTACCCCAACTTTCTGGTAATTCAGAGGCAGGGGCGGGGGCGGGGGGGGGTTTTTTTTGAGGTGGTGGGTGCCGTGCCCGTGCCAGCCCCCGTTCCCGTGCCAAGGGCGCCTGCATGCACGTGTCCCCGCGCTTCGCTTTTCGGTCCCTGGCCGGAGAGGTGCAGCTCATCGATCCGGGGTCGGGCGGAGCTACGGGGGTACCGGTCCAGCAGAAAGACAAGTGTAAATAGAGCATTCCCTTCCAGCGTACCCTCCTCTAGGATGGTCCCATTCGTTCCCTTGTTGCTCTAGCATTAAGTTTACCTAATTTATTGGATGGGTGCTATCTTGTTGACTTACACCGAGGAGTTTCTCTCAGCTGCAGGAGAGCCATGTTGCAGGACAACGCCAAGCAGCTCTTTGGTGAATTCCTGACGAGCCCCCGTGGCCGGATCACCCCGGGCTCCTCTCTCAGCCGTTCTTCCCGTTCTCCCCCATTCTTTAGGCTGTTCATGGTGCTTATTAGCCTCCCAGTGATTGTAAGACGTCCTCCCCCTGTACCGCGATGGTAGCTGCATACAGCCGCTGTACTGAAGAGAAGTGTCATGTTTGCTGTTCTAATAAAGGACTTTTATGAGAGAAGGGCAGAGCTTCCCAGAGCATCTCTGCGCCGCCGCAGCTCTTGGCTTCAGTTCCCGTCCCGTGTGCCCCCGGCCAGCATGGGTCACCACAACACATGGCACATCCCTGCACTGTCCCTGCCAGGAGGCAGCAGCAGAGAATGGACAGAACTCGGTTCATGGGAGGGAGGGGGGCACAGGAGCCAGCTGAAACCCAGCCCTGCAGCAGCACTGGGAGATGACCGAGGGGCGGGGGGAGCTCGTGCCGCCGTGTCCCCTTCCCCAGCACAGCAGCACCTTCTCCCTGCGATGGTGCCATGGCCGGCCAGGCAGCTGGGCTGCGGGGACAGGAGCTTTTAGTTTCCACCTCACGACCAGGAGATGCCCCAGGAGGGAGACGGGTCATTGCAAAGCCCGTGTTACACCTGCGGTGCTCTTGGGGACCTAACCCAGGCATGGCCATGAACCTCAAATCCAGCAGCCCCATATCCCACCCAGGCTTTTCCCGACCCTTTCCCTTCCCCAGCACACTCCTGCCTCCCTCCGGCATCCGGGACGGCATCTGGCAGGAGGGAGGAATTACCTAGGCTGGATACAGAGAGGCATCTTCTCGAGGGGGACAAGCTGCAGCATCCAGCCCAGCGCAGCCACCCCACCAGCAGCCCCTGCTTGGAGACCCGTCCAGAACAAGAGACGTGGGCACGGACCAGGGGGGAAGAGAGAGAAGGTGATAGAAATCATGAGATGCCAAGAAGTGACGGTGACCAGCGTCGCTGTGGTGCAGCGCTGGCAACATTCAAATCCCTTGGGGCATCTTCCTTCCAGAAATAGAGGCAAACGCTATGGGGTGAGTGGCATTGGGGCCATTGCCGAGGGAAAGGCAAGGACAGTTCTCCCTGGGGCCTGAGAAGGGCTCGCTGTCGGGATATTAGCGCCTGCTCGATGTTTTCTCAGCGTGAGGCCTCTGAGCTCATCGTGGGCTCAGGTCCAGGGCTAAAGAAAAACTGCTACTGCATTGCATTAAGTGCATTTACGGCTCAGAACGATGTTCATCCCTTCCGGAGAGGGAACGTGCCCAGGACACCGGAGATATGGGAAATTGCATCCTCGCTGCGTGTAAAACCCAGCCTGTAAGTCATGCAAGGGGGGAGAAGAGCCCAGGGCCAGAGGACACCCACTGCTTGGAGACAGGCCCCGGAGGCGAGGGCAGAGCCGCTCGCCAGCTGCGTCCCCGCTCCAACTTCCAAGGGAGCAGCGCCGGAGGTCTCTTCAGGCTGCCCAAACCCATGCAGGGCTCTCCCCCATGCTTGGCAGCTCTTGGAACATTTTGCATGGCACTGTTTGCGTGGCTGCAATTTCCGCCTGCGTTGGAGGGTGGGTCCTGGACATGAAATACCTGCTCTAGGCACCTTGTCTGCTCCGTGTCTGGCGTTTACTGGCAAGGAAACCATGCTCAAGCTTCCGCCCAGACAATAATCCTTCAACTTGCCTCATGAGAAATCAGGAAGATCGGTCACATTCCTTTTTTTCCATGTTGCACATGTGCAGTTTGGGCTGGTTCCTGAACCTTTGGTGAGCTTCTGCAGCCCTTTGCCAGGACCCGGCTCAGCATGGAGCCTCGTGCTGCTCAGTCCCAGCCAAGGGTGACAGTCGGGGTGGCTGGGTTAACGCCAGGAGCACGCATGGCCCGGCTGGCTGGATTGGGTTGGGTTGGGTCGGGTTGCATTGGGTTGAGTCGGATTGAGTTGGGTTGAGTCGGGTTGAGTTGGGTTGAGTTGGGTTGAGTTGGGTTGCTCTTCAGCTGCGTGTGGTTTAAGCTTTGCAGAACTGGGCAGGGAAAACGCTGGCAAGGCGGCGCAGGCATGGCCGGAGGAAGAGGAAGAGGAAGCGGTGTCGCGTTGTGCGCTCAGATCAGCTGTTCTTGCCCTGGGGAGGAACCG
>NW_010556124.1:6661-7391 GCF_000687285.1 Phaethon lepturus | reverse complement strand
CAGCGGTTCGCCCCGCTGCCTGCTGTGTTTTAAGTAACGCCGCGGGCCGGTGACACCTCTGGTGGTTGCCCTTAACTGCTGTCTCGCTCCTTTAAACTCGAAGCGTTTTTAATGAGCGGTAATGAGCCTTTTGAATATGTTGCAGCCTTCTGTTAGGTCTTAACGACAGCGTTTCGGTCTGTTTGTTTTATGTTTGCACAGGCTAGGGAATCGCGACCGAGTGGTGTTGCAAACACTTCATTGCTGGGCAAGTTACCTACGTAGTAAAACTAATTGCCATCTTACTTCGTTGTGGGTTTTTTTAATTATGTTTAATGTTCAGTTAGAGCTTCGTGGGCTGCAACCAGCATCGTAAGAGCTGCCACTTATCTGTGAAAGACACCGTTCCTATTGCTCCCCCATTCCTGTTCCTGGGTCAGAATTACACAAGGTGGGTCACAAGCTGAATTTTGGTCCTTGCTACATCAGGGAAGGGAAACTAAATTATGGGGACTGGCTGAAGGAGACTTTTTTTTTAGAGCCAGCCAAGCTAACACAGCAACATTTTTATTGTTTTGCTTTCAAATGGGAACAAAAAGGGTCCTGCTGACAGTGCTTGGGATTAGCTCCATGTATCTGAAATCAGCAATTAGTTACTACTTTAGATGGTCTCGATGCAACCACTGTAATTAAAGCTTTAATTTGTCCTCTATATGCTTATTATTCCCGTTCAACAGGTGAGGAGCTGAAC
>NW_010556124.1:0-6600 GCF_000687285.1 Phaethon lepturus | reverse complement strand
CCAGCCTGCTCAGCCGCTTTCTGCCTGGGCTGAATTTGACACACGGCTGGGCTCATGTCACAAGGCGCCTGTGCTGGGGTAGGGGATGCGTGACATTATGTCCCGTTTGCTTCGACAAGAAGTTGGGCCCGTGCTCTGGTTCCTGGTAAGACGAGGGTTGCTCCTCTCCAGAGTGTGGGCTGCAGTGGTGGCCTCTGCCTGACCGGGAGCAGGGACGCTGCTTCAGTGCACCCCATCAGCAATTTTCCTGGCAGCTAGAATGAAAGGTTCTTAACAAGCTTAATGTTTGCACCATGTAGTCTAAGAAAATGACAGAATAATTCCCCTAAACTGTTGCTGATAACGCGGGTGAGGTTACAACCCCAACTTTGACTAATCAGAATTAATAACAAAGTCGAGGCCATCTCTGGGTTCGTTACTCTTGAAAAGTCGCCCCATGCAGTTGTTTTGAGGTTATGGTTTCTTCATGCTGTCTACTGCTATTTAGGCTTATGCTTTGTGCTGTCTTACAAGTGCTACAAGGGTTTGGTGTGGTGACTCGATGCGTTTCCTCACAGCGCAGTTAATTTAAGATTTCATGGTAGCTTATGCAATAATATGCTGTGTCATGCACTCTCACCATGTATTATTTCACTTTGTGATGGGAGCTATCAAAAATAAAATGCTGTTAAAAGGTCCGGGGAAAAAGGGTACTTCAGAATTGTGGAATCAAATACAAGTTTGGGCTGAAACACAGTGATTTTCAGCTCTAGGTCAGCCTACTGCAGATTACGCATAGCAACAGCTTCATTCAGCTTTTTTTTACTTGAGGCAGTCTTTATTACAGGAAGGACTTTTTATTTTCAAATTCCATTCCTGTGATAAAAAAAAGACTAAATGAAATGAAGGGGAGGAGAATTAGGGCCCATTACTGACTGCGTCTATTTGGCTGACAGCCGCAATGTCAAGCCGATTTTGAGGTTCAGTGATTTTCTGCTGGCCCTTAGCAGATCGAGGCAGACTTCCTGCAGCACAAGACTGAATGGGATATCCCATAAGAATGACTCATTTTCAATCGTGGCACAGGGAGTTTGCTTCACCGTTCAGCCTGGAGTAAGACCTCGGCAGCGGAGGACTCAAGTGTGTGCAGAAAGCAGCGGTGTCCCCATTTCTGGGGTGAGTGGAGTTTCACTTGTGTACAGGAGTACAGAATTTGGTCTGGGGTCTCCAGCTGGGAGCCGAGACTTCCATATGCGTGTGCGACGCTCCTGTTATATTCCTTTCACTCTGTCTTCATTCATAACATCCTTTGCTGAGATACCACTGTACAAGTTTTGATCTGCTTCGTCAAAAGGGTCGTTTGTGTCATCAGAACCGTTTAAAACCCAAACCAAACATGTAGGAAATTCTCTGCCCCTTGAGATGAATTCCTACAGCCTCTGTGTCAGTGCTCACGATGAAACTATTTTGCTGTAGGAATTACAGAGCAGGGGGAGGTGCTGAGCCATAGTGTTAGAGCCGACTTTTGCACCTTGCCTGGGGCAAGGGTGAGAAGATGGGGGAATTTTACTCAAAGGCTGTGCCAATGGCACTAACGTTCAGGTAGTTAGATGAATGTGCACCTAGTGTCTGAAACTCCAGTATGGTGCTCAGAAAAGCTACAGTGACTTTCTAGGTTTGTACCTGAGCATTGCTCCCGTGTTCGTGAAATACCACTAAGCAGCGTGCCGCAAGGCAGGGAGACGGTCTCTGCCCGTATGACCTTTTGGTCTCAAGTATATTTGGTGCAAGGTTCGTCAGTCTGCTATTTTTAGATGTTAAGGAGGATGAGAAAGCAATGTGTGCTATTAAAAACAAGCAGAAGGCTAGGAGTCAAGAACTCCTCATTGATACCTTGGTCCTCCTGCAGACACTGTGTGGGCTTTGGCAAATTACCTAGCTTCGCTGGGTCTGTTTTATTGGTGTGCCACAAGGGACATGCTGAGATTTAAAGGCAGTAGATGTGCTTGCAGTATATTCTCTTCCTCATCTAGACTTTCACTGTAAAATTTGTACTAAACAATTCTCCCTGGTGTGAAATTGTTTGCCTCAAAAAAGAACAGAGATTTCGAATAAAATTTCCACAGTGCCACCAAGTTATTGTCGGAAACATTCCATAGTAGATAATTTGTTCACTTTAATGAAGCTAAAAAAAGAAAAAAGTCATATTGTACCCTGAATTTACCACTTTAAAGCCTGAGGCATCAGTTGTCACTGCTGGAAAATGTTGCAAATACCATGCTGTGGTAAGACGTTTTCCACCTCCTTTTGGTGTTTGTGTACATCTGACAAAAAAACAGTGTTTGTTCAGTTTTGAGTAAAAAAAAGAATTAAATATATGTAACTTCTCATTCAGAGCTAGTAATGGGAAATTCCCAGGGATTCTGACAACCCAATTCAGAACACACCTGGAAATTGGATGTTTATCTCACCCTGAGCAATGTCTAAAGTTCTTGAAAGAAGTAAAAAATTGACAGGTGCCGGCGAGCATTTTCCCGTATCTTTGCTTCAGCATGCCCGGGAATCTGTGCGTGACATCCTCATAGGTTAGGATGTGTGCGTCTTCTCCATGCCCCAGCTACATGGCAGCGTGGCCGCCCGCGGCTCTGGTGCAGGGCCGGGGGAGAGGAGCGTGTGTGGGGGTGCCTGTGAGGGGGGTGTGGGGGGGTGTGGGTGTGAGAGCAGGAGAGGAGGGGAAGGGGGATGGATTTTTTTTTCTTATAAGGGTATAAGGAATTAACTTTCATTACTTTTGTTTGTTTGTTTTCTTTTTCCTTTTTTAATGTTAAAACTGGTGCTTTTTTTTTTTCCCCTGTAAATGTTTCCAGTAATTTTGTATTTCTATTTTAGTTTTTCTTATTTAATCAGACCAAGAAGATGATCACTATATTTGAAGTTTTATAGCTTTGATCTAATGCCCTCTGTGAATTCTGATCAGAGGTCTTTGTGGTAGCTGCTGTCTTCGTCTCGCAGCTGACGACGGGACCAGGGACAAGCTCCACGTCCGAAAATGCAAGTTGCCACGGCGTGGGCTGGAGCAGCGGGCCTGACCACCACCAGCGGTAATGAAATCACATCCCCCGTGGGAGAAGGCACATATTATTAGGCCCTGTTTGCACAGGAGGTGAATACGCATAGGAAACTGAGCTGATGAGAAGCCATAATTTCAAGTCAGTGGGACTTTCTGACACATCAAAATCTCTTTCTTTCTAAACAAGATGAAAACAAATAACAAATATAAAAAAATGGAATTGATATTAAGTTAAATTCTAAACAAAGACTAACTTGGATCCATCAAAGCATTCTGTTTTCATTCTGACTTCTTCAAAGGTGATATATTTTATAATGCAGCATCTAAATCAGAAAAAGATGACCACATTCTAATCTTTTTCAAAATATTAAAAAAAATGCACATTTTTCCCCCCAGTAGGAGATTTCAGTGCCAGTGAAATAATATTTTCCAATGGAAAAATGTTGAGTTAGATATGTTTGATTTACTTGGTTAATATTTCTTCTATCAGGAATTAAATGTACTTCACTGAGTATTTTTTGTCTAACTTCTTGCTAACTGCGTGTAGCTTAGTCTGAGAAACGGTACATGATAAGGCAGAAAAGCTTATCTGATTCAATCTCCAATGTGCTGCCACTTTTAACTAACAGTACCGTATACATTTGCAAGAAACAACTTCTCAAAGAGACAGTACAATTACTATTCAGCCAATATTTAACCTTCATTTAGCCTTATATTCAGGCCATGCCCCGCAAATCAAGCTGCCTGATGTGTATGAATTTTAATGATTTTTTCAGCTGTGCTTTTTCAAATGGATGTTGATTACATTTTTCTGTCAAATAAATCTGTGAAATTTAATATATCAAACAATGCACCGTCTGACCAGAGAGAGAAGCTTGTGCCAGAATTGGAGTCCTTGGAAACAGGAGACTCAATTCAGTGGAGCCGGAACATGGAGTACCAGGATTTTGTACCCTACTCTTTGTTTGGCTGTTGGGATAGATTTATAGATTTGGTGGTTTCTCAGACGTTGAATCAGCACCGCGCAAGTGCTTTATTTCTCCTACCAGGTACCTGCCCCAGGAGGACATAGGGGAATTTTGTTTAAAAGAAGCTGCAGTACACAGTTGCATCTACAGTGGCTCCGCTTTCAAAAAGCAAATTGCTGAGTAAGCAGAAGACCTGTCCTGACCTTTTAAAAAAGCACTGCTATTAATCTGCAGGCTTCCTCCCGAATTCTGGCCCGCAGACGGGATGCTCTCCTCCGGTGCGGGCAGCCCGCTCCCCAATTCCTTGACAACCAGCCGGGAGCAGGCAGCAAAAGGACCGGGCTCCAGCTGAGCTGCCTGCTGCTGCCCCGCCGGAGAAAGGTCTTGGCAGGATTTTTCACTAAGCAGCGCGACCTGACCCGCCAGCGTGGAGGTACGGCATGGAGCAGCGAGGATCCTAGGTGGCAGGGGCTGCGGAGAAGAGCCCTGGCAGGACGTTAAGGCTAATAGTCCTGTTTATGGGTTTGGATCTCTCCAGATGTCTTGCTGGGTGGCTTCCGTAACAGAGAAGGTGACCAGCCAGCAAGAATCACAGCCTTCGCATGAGTTCCTGTTGGCTCCCTATTTCCACAGTCATAAACAACATCTTCAATTCTTGTACCAGAGAACCTCAGGAAACAACGTAGTTCGCACAAATATTCCAGTTTGGTTACCTCAGCATTTGAAAACACTTTGGGCTCAGTCTGTTTTATGGTCTCCCTCCAGTCACTAGATCCACTGCTGCTGGGGAAAAACATCTTGTAGAGGCACCAGGAGAGGCGAGGGTGGGGACACCCAGCTGCACACAGGTGAGCAGCGATGCTGTGCCACAGCTGGCTTCCTGCAGCACGATGTCAGGCTGAGAGAAGCTAAAGGGAGTCCTTTTTTCTCCAGGGGCTCTGAGTCCCCTGCCCTTTCCCTCACCTTTTATGAAGGGGAGAAGGGCCACAGGAAAACCTAGTTTTGGATAACAGAAGGGTGAAGAAGGAGCTGCCAGAGCCGCTGCATTACTTGTCTTGGGGAACAAAGCAGTAGAACAGCTCCTGTTCTTCTCTGTTCTGCATAAACCCAAAGGCTAAGTGAGATCAGCACCTCAGAAGCAAGTTCTTCTCCACTCTGTGCTGGGAAGGCAGAAGATGGGAATGGGACAGATATAAGTTGCAGGTAGGAAATGAAGAAAAGAAAAAGCATCCTCTAACACTTTGAAGCTTCACAGTTTGATAAAACCCTACGTCTTTTTGAAAACTCTAGCTTTGGTGTACGTAGAGTTTGGATGGGAACTGCTTCATCTCCAGAACGTCCAGGCTAACATGACAAGATACAATCACTCAAGATGCGCCTGCAGCAAGCTCCCCAGGGCAATGCCCACGGACGGCATTAGTAAAGCCGAATGCTCTGCAGGTTGCTGGCTCAACTGCTGAGAATACAGACCCTAAATGCATTTGGCCTTGGAAAGGGGTAGAAGCATTGTTTATGTGTGAGCTCTTCCAAGGTGGCATCCTTTAAGACGTATACACACAGAGCCAATCTTTGGTGGAAAAATACAGCTGACTGCTACATCGGCTCTATGCTACATAATGCATAGCATATGCAACCCTCTTGTGGAACATGGCATACAGTGGTAACAGGGTCTAGACAAGAATGAGACGCGTTTGGGCATTGCCGAAATCCCACATTAGCGTTAATGCCAAGGGATGGCTGAGAGAAAAACCCCTTTAGTTGGAACGATGCTTGCTGTGAAAGAAACGTTTTCTGTAACGGCTCGTAGCTGCTGCACACTTGTGCTGTCAGGACTGTGAGATAAACGTTTAATTAAAATATACGTGCAATCTATTTCACCTCTTGCTGTGCAGACTTCTTAAACACCTAATGTGAGTCTGCATGTTTGGGTGGCTTTTGTTTCTCCCCTTAAAATGTTACTTACGAAGAGAACAGAACCTCCACCGTGCGCTCTGTCTCGAACTTGACTGACTTAGAGCTTTTTACAAAAATGTCACATTTTACTGTGGAAATGTTTGTGAACCAGGATTAAAGACAAAACAGTGTGAACACGCAGCTTGGCATGCTGTAAAATTCAGGAAATAAGGAAGGTCACTAGCTTTTTGACAACAAAATCTGTGAATCACCCACAAAGTATTCTGGTGGTTGTTTCTAGGCTTGTGGCTAATGGCATTGCTGAAGCCTGGTTTAGCTGCTGTGAAATGGGAGGAGGAGATGAAAGAGAGTTCAGGATAAAGCACTTGTTTCTGCCAGGCAGCTGTTGGAAAGAAGTGATGTTTGGTAATGCAGCATAAGTAAAGAGAAATTATGTTCTATCCAAAGTCATTTGGATTTTTGGTGAGCAACAAAACGTTTCAGTGGGGTTGCCTGAGCAGTTTCATAACGGTGCATCCTTTTAGGTGGGCTGGAAAACAAGCTAAATGTGGGTAGGTTGTACTTGTTTTTAGAAGAGCCATCTTGAAGAAATCAGTTTTTCTAAAGATGTCTTGGTTTCAGAGATGATATTTTTGATTTTGCTTGACCAACCTGATCTCCTTGCTTGAC
>NW_010556123.1:1823-6817 GCF_000687285.1 Phaethon lepturus | reverse complement strand
TCTCCAACTGGTCTCATGAAGGGTTGGCTGACGCAGCAGGGAGTGCAGCAAGGTCTAAACACCCCCTGGGAAGCAGCTGGGATGCGGAGCGTTCCCTGGCTCCTGTCGCTTATCTCCCAGGCTGCTTTCCTTGTGGGGGTGACTACGGTTGTGATGATGAAACCCGAGCAAGGCCAGCGCTTTCCTGGCCTGCAGCCCACTGATAGAGGCAGCAGGGCTCTGGCCAGCTTTGTGCCTGACTCCTCTTGACCTGTCCTGCAGGGAGCAAGCACAGTGGGCTGCAAAGTGGCTTCATTTTGATGGCTCTTCCGTCGCTCCTCTAAAGCAGCCACCAGCCAGGGCTGCTGCCATCACGCTGTGCTGGGGTAGCAGTGGCTGCTGGTGCTGCATGTGCTGATGTTCTCTACTCGGCCAATGTGCACGAGAAATACCCCAGTGTACTCATGGCGGGTAGTTACAGGTCACCAGCAGCCCTGCTTAGGTCTGCTGTGATTAGCTGTGTCCACACCACAGCCGCTGGCTCCCTCCCTCTCAGAGGCAGCACCCGAGTTGCTCAGTACGGTGACCTGCTTCACCAACAGCCACCCTTCTCTGCCGAGGTCCGTGCTGTCTGCTCCCACCCTGGGCGCAGGAATCATCCCTGTGCTGGAGCTGGGCTTCATTTCCTCCTGCACTGCACCCTTATAGCACACTGGCTTTACACCACTCTCCCTCCTGCAATCCCCACCTAACCCTCACGCCCCATGCTGTTTTCTCCCAATAACACACATACCCACTGCTTGTTTAGATCGGAGTGTTATTTCTCTGTATGCCACCATTAAATGCTTGTCTGGACAGGACCTTTGTCAGTAGGATGGGGGAGCTGGGATCCCAAGGGATCTTTCTGGGAATGGTGGGGCTGTGGGATGCTGAGCATTTCAGGGGAGTGAAGCAGGGAGTGTTAACAGCAAAGCCTGAAGAGTTAATTTTGGGAGCCTACAATACCCCTATCCTTCTCCCTTGGCTGCCAGAAGAACCTGCGGAGGGAAAGGAGGGGAAAACCTTCTCTCCCCTCCTGCAAGGCAGCAGTCCAGGATGGGGTTTACTGAGCGCCAGCAGCTTTCCTTCCTCCAGGCTGGCAGGTCCATACAGAGGAGGCTGGAAGCAGGGCAAGGCTGGCTGCTAGCTTCTTGCCTCCTGCTCTTTGGGACTGTCCTCCTGCAAGTCTTCCTCATCCGACTGCACCACAGGTGTCTCAGCCCCCTCCTCGCTGGTGTCCAGGCTATTCAGATCCGTGGAGACAGAGGACGTGGAGGAAATGCGTGACTTGCTCTCAGCTGCATTGGGCACTTGCAGGGTGATTTCCTCTGGGCACTGGCTGGCATCTGCCCCTGGAAGAGACAGCGGTAAGAGATAAGGAAGAAAAAGGTTTCTGGAGGTTTCTTCCTCCCTGAGCTTCATGGATAGCACCCCCAACACTTATTCTTCAGCAGGCTGTGTTTCCCCAGCTGCTCCCGGCTGCTCCCCATGTGGCTGCCGTGGCTGTTTCCCCACTTCACACCCCCAGCTTGGCTCTGGGCAATGCCGCACATTCCTTCCCCGTTTTTGGCAGTGGAGCCTCTTCTGTCTCGTGTGAAACACGGCTCGGAGCCATGCTGCGTGAGGCCATCAGCCGCAGCAGGCAAGGAGACGTTCAGCTTGGCCTCGGTGAATCACTGCAGCGTGTGTGCGTGGGGAGGAAGGTGCTGGCACTCCAGGCTTCCCCTGCAGGACCCAAGCCCAGCTCCCTGGGGTCTGGCTGGGGGGTGGAGGGGTCCTGCAGCCTTCCTGCTCAGCACAGTGAGCTCTGCAGCGCGGTGGGGACTTGGAAAATCATGACAAGACACTGGCTGCTCCAGAAGGGCTTCAGCACAAGAGAATTTGCCTCACAGGCTCTGGAAAGTGCCTGGGCTGTCCTGTCTTCTGCAGCATTAAGGTATTTACAGGGGTCTGTACCTCTGGGCTGTGGAGGTGGATACTGGCATGGTCCCTCCAACCTTACAGACCCCAACACCAAGTGTCTGTCTTTGAACAGGTGCATGTGGATCTGCACACAGCGTGGCCAGGGCTGAGGAACAAGGCAGTGTGGGCCCTGCGGAAGGGCTCCCAGCCTGGCCTGCAAAAGGCTCGGACTGAACGTACCTGGCAGGGGCCCAGCAACGCTGCTCTCCTCTGTCCCACAGCCCAGAAACACATCCACGGTGTCCTGGTCTGACAGGTCCATCATGTCCATCTGCTCCAGCATGTCCACATTTACCTCCATGGAGGAAATGCTGCCTAAGGGAGCTGCAGAGACAGAGGCCAGCAGAAAGGTGAGTGTTAGTGCCAGGAAAAGGGCACTGTGAGCCCCGTGCAGGCAGGTTCCCGAGGAAGGAGGCCAGCCTTGCCATGGGGAACTGAATTCCACTTGCTGGTAAGAGGCCCCTAGGAAAATCATGTTTCCTTAAAAAATCCCTCTGGAAGCCCCTCCTGCCTCACTGCAGTCCTTGTTTCTGCCCCAAACTTCTGTCTGGAGGAGCCGTCTGAAGCCAGTGACTATGCAGGGCGCCAGCCTGGGTACCCATGTGCAGTGACTTCAGTTAAGTGGTGTGAGTAATCCACAGCACACCCACAAGCAGCGTGTGTGGTCCTGTCTCAGTGCAGGACGTGCATGTCCCTGGCTGCCTTTAGACTGGGGATGCCCCACTGGTCTCTAACGCCCGTGTCATTGTTCCCTCCATTGAAACGCCTCCAGCCCCGTGCTGGTGCCTGCAGCACTTACGCCTCCGATGCTCTATCTGCAGGTGAGACATAGGGAAGAAGAAATCCACGTCATGCTGGAAAACCTCCTCAAAGAACTTCTGACGTTCCCGTAGTTTCAGCTGCTGCTGCTGCTGCATCTGCTCTGCATCCAGGCTTCGCTGCGCCTGCTCCATGTCAGCTGGGGAGAAAAGCGAGGAAAGTCAGACCAGGCAGGGCTGTCCGAGCCCTTCTGCCTGCCACAGCTCACGCAGTACGGCCGTGCTTTACCAGTGCACATTGATTTAGTGACTGTGAATAGATGTGACACGCCGGAATGGCAGTTGTTGTGCTGGAGCCTCAGATCTCGCTTCTGAGATGCAGGGCAGCCAGGAGCTGGGAGCTCATATGCTGTGTTCGTGGCTGCTGGAGTGAATTATCGAGGAGGGAAAGGGTGTTGCTATAAGATCAGCCATGGTTTGCACATGTTCAAGTTTCAGTTTCCTTGCTACAAAACAGAGGCTTGTCTGTGAACGCTAACAAGCAGGGGAAACTCGCGGGGACAAGAACTGGTGTTAGTGCTCCAGGCTTTCTGGACTGAGGGACGCATAAGGAATAAAAAGCATTAGCAACCCTGTCACCCCTCCACACGCGCACCCCTGCCGCCACCGTCGCTATAAATACAGCCGCACCCACGCTCGCAGGCTCCCCCGTTCGCATCCCGCACAGCCAGCTTGGCTTCTGCCTGCACAAACATTTTCATTCCTGTAATTCCTTCTGAAGTTCAATGCTGGTGCCTGTGTCCCTGGCTCGCACGGGAGGGAGTGATGGGAGCCCTCGGGGTGCTGCTGAAGGAGCTTGTTGCTGCATCCTGGGGCCTGGTACCTCCCTTTCAGGTTGGGTACCCGCAATGGTAAGGACCCAAATGGCACATAGGGGCCGTGGCTGGTGGCCCCGGCTGTTGCCAGGCTGGTGTTTGACCTCAGCCATTCCCGATTTCCCTTCTGCTGCTCTTGGCCCAGCCAGTACAAGGAAAATGTGATTACTGGAGCAGGCAGTGCAGTAACCAAGGAAACCAAACAAACATCCTCTGGTCTGCCTGGGCACAGCCCAAAAACCCGCTGTTCCTTGGGGCTGGGGAGGAAGGAACAGAGCAAGCAGCATCCCCACCCTGTCTGGCA
Organism: Phaethon lepturus; assembly: GCF_000687285.1. Classification (NCBI taxonomy): domain Eukaryota; kingdom Metazoa; phylum Chordata; class Aves; order Phaethontiformes; family Phaethontidae; genus Phaethon; species Phaethon lepturus. Next base: position 2,900 of record NW_010556123.1, on the reverse strand, counting down.
GGAGCGGGGGTGAGGACAGCAGGGGGGCTGGCTGTCAGCAGCATATAGCGGCACAGGACCCACATGGGGGAGGCGGTGGGCCTGGTGAGATGTCCTGGAGATCAATGTCACATCTTTCTAAGAGCCCTTCCAGGGCTCCTCTGCACTCCATTTCTGGGGCATCCTTAGCTAAACCCCATCGTCTGCGGCACCTGCCCCAGGACGCCGGGTTGTGCCTGCAGCACGGCGCAGGGGTGCAGCGTGACTCGGGGCCCGTCACCATGCGCTTTTAGAAGAAGCTCTGGTCCTCTTCCAGCTGCTCAATGTCGTCCTGCAATGCCCAGGACAGCGATCCTGGCCTTTGTCTTGGTATGTCTGACCTAAGCACTGGGTGCCTGCTCTGGTGCAGAGGCTCGGTGTGCTGTGCAGTGCCCAGGCTGCGGTGGCAGACGCACCGTGCCGGTGAAGGTGTCCTCGTGAGGCTGACCAGCGGCTGCAGTCCAGTGCTGCTGGGTTAAGGCAAAAACCTCCTGCCTCCCCTGTACTAGCTGCAAAAGAGAATGGAGCCAGGGACAAGGAGGGGGTGACCGAGGCACTGATTATGGAGCTGGCTCCCTTCAGCAGCTGGAGCCAGCCCTGTCCTGTCTGCCCCAGGCAAAGCTCTGTGCCCCAGCCCAGCTGCACTGAATCCATGGCAAAGTGCCGTGGCTCACCACACCGAGGAGAGCCCAGCAGGCTGCAGCCATAGGAAGGCTGGGCTCGAGGCTGTGCTGGCTCCCAGATTCAGGGCGACAGAGCAGCTCTCCGTGCAGCATCTTGCCAAAGGGACCCTAGTGTGGAGGTAAGGAGGAGGGTCTCTAAATCCTCCTGCAGTGCAAATACAAAATAAACCAGAATCCTAGAGGGCACTGCCCCAAGTGCCGTGAGCATGGCTGATCCGTGCCGTTAATGTTCTCACTGCCCATCTCTTCCCGGCATGTGACCGATACTTGGGGCAAGGGTGCTTGGGCAGCATTCCTGTGGGCGCCGGGATTTCTCTTGTGGCAGAAATTAGTAGGACCTGTTTATGAACTTGTTTTCGAGCTCTGGCCGGGAAGT
>NW_010556123.1:0-1643 GCF_000687285.1 Phaethon lepturus | reverse complement strand
CCTCGCCGGGGAAATAAAGGAGAGCGGCATTCCCTGCCGCGGCCGTTGCCCATGTGACGGCCGGTCACACTCCCCGGCTGTCAGTCGTGGGGATTGTCTCATCCGGCTGGCATGTTCCCACCGCGGGACACGTTCTCACACACAATGTGGCCCCTGTGCACCGTGGGGGATCTGTTGGTACCTGCTGGTGGCCTGGCTTTTATTACTATTGTCATGGTTATTACTACAGCCCACTCAGCCAAGGGGCCAGAGGCTTATCAGCATTCAGCGCCAGGCTCTTCCCCGCTGGCTGAACCACCCAGCACGGCTGCGACGGCACCGAGCGCCCCGCTGCCTTCAAATCCTTCCGGCTCCCACGGCTTATTAGCCAGCGCAGCTCAGAGAGGAACCAGGGCAAACAGAGGTGCAGGCAGGGATTTCCTTCTCACCTGCTCCTGGGCTGCTGCCCACGGGGTGGGCTGTGGGCGAGGATGCTGGTCACAGTGGTCCCTCTGCCCTGTCAGGGCAGGCTGAGGAGCCAGCCTCGCATGGTGCGGGGTTATGGCCGCCGCCATGTGGGAGGGCTGGCTGTGAAACAAACCGCTGCGAGCTCTCCCTCTACACCCTCGCCGCAGTGGGCTGGGTAAGGAGCAGTTCCTGGGTGTGTGGGGTGAGGGCCAAATGGGGCTTGAGGGTGCTGGGAGCACCAGCTGAAGGGTGCTCTCCAGCCAGCATCCAGGCCAGGAGTGGAGCACAGTTCAATTACCTGGCTGTGTTTCTGCTGGGAGGGGAGGCTTTTTTCGTTCCCCCTTGGCCCATGGGATCCCAGTACAATCCCCTCTCTGTACCAGTGAATAGGAGGGGTGGGAGAAGACTTGTCAGTGGAGGCACAAGGCCAAGAGAGGGTGGGGATGGCCTTTTCTTAGGGACACAGCTCTGCAATACCTTGCAGAGATTTTGAGATTTTTAAAGTTCTGAAAAATAATCTGGGCTGTGGAAAGGTGATGGGGATGTGAGCAGAGTTTAAGAAAGGAGCTGCTCCAAGTATGGACCAGTTCCCTGGAGAAAGAAAGAGCTGGGGCAGCTTTTGCCCTGCTCTCTGCGCTTTCCCAGAGCCCGGTCCCCTGACTCCCGCACCTCCAGAGAGGCCCGGGGCACCCCACTGCTGCCCGGCTCTGCTGGACTGCGCCTTGCCCTCCTGGTCCCTGCGCGCAGTGCTGCGAAGAGATCGGGTGGGGGGAAGATGCAGGTCCTCAGCTGCCACACCATCTTCCAGGAGGCCCTGCAGAGATCGCAAGCCTTTCCCCATCACCCCGCCCCAGCAAAACTGCTGTGGGACAGGGGTAAATCCCAAGGGCTTTAGCCTTGGAAGAAGCAAGCTTGCCCCGAAGAATGGTGCAGGGTTGGGCTGTGAGGACACGGGATGCCTGAACATGTGAATTCCCTTCACGGTCTTTTTCTCGATTGGCACGTCTGACCTCGTGTTGCAGCACAGCAAAAAATAATCATAGCCCTGGTGAGAGGAAATGCACCAGGGGAGTGCAAGGGTGGTTTTGGCAGAGCCACTTGCTGGGAAAAAGCTGGGAGGGGGGAGAACTAGGGAGGGAGGACATGGCACCTTGTAACCCTTGTCTGCGCCGCGGTTTCATCGCCTGTGCTCCTCC
>NW_010556122.1:14462-49286 GCF_000687285.1 Phaethon lepturus | reverse complement strand
CATGATTAATGAATGCACACCTCTCATTGCTTTCATTACTTGGAGACTTTCATGTATTATATTATTTTTTAATTTTAATATTTTTTATTAAGTGTATCTAGCTTGCCAGGAATTGCATTAAGGACTTATATTAAGGTAACGATACACTCACAGAAAATATATATTGAATGGGACCTCTGGAGTAGTGCAATCTACTCAAAGCAGGGCCAGCTTCAGATTTAGGTAAATCACATTTCAAAAATCTCCAGGCATGAAGTTTCGTAAGGCTCTTCAGGCTTCTGTTCTTGTGCTTAACCCCTCCCTACATTCAGTCAGAGTATTTTTGCTGCAGTTTGTGTCCGTCATCACTTGTCCTCCTGCTGTGCACCTCCAAGAAGAGTCTAGCTCCATCTTTTCTGTAACTATCCATTAGGTAGCTGAAGACAGCAGTTAGACTCACTGACCCTTACCCTTGTCCAGGCGAAGCAATTACAATTCTCTGCTTCTCCTTGTATGTCACATGCTCCCACTTTGTGAATATCTTGCTGGTACCAACAAACCTGAAGCTAGGAATGGTATTTCCAACACTGTCTTACAAGTGAGAGGGGAGTAATCACTTCGTTCAGTTTGATGGCTATGCTTTTGCTACTGTAGCCCAACATATGTTTGCTCTAAGGATGCAATGTTGCCTCATGTTCAGCTTGTCTGCAGTGTCCTTTTCTGTGGTAGTTATCCCAATGGTCCATCACATGTACAGGACTTTGTTTACCTTCATAATGTTTCTGCCAGCCCATTTCTTTAGCTCTCAAGGTCCCTCTGAATGGCAGTCCAGCCTTACAGTGTATTAAATGCTCACTCCAGTTAGGAGCCATCCATGAATGTGATGAGTGTGCATCCCATCCCATCAACTAGTTTGTTGAGGAAGATTTAAAAAAACAATATGATCTCTAACATCAACCCTTGATGAATGCCTCCTGTAACAGGATGCTAATTAAGCTTCTAAATACTGACCTCCACACTTTGAGCCAAACAATCCAATCACCTCATAGTACAGCCATCCAGTTCATATCCTCTCTATGTGGCTATAGAGATTTGTAACAAACAGTATCAAGAACCTAGCTGGAGTCAAGATAATCTACAGCCACTGCTCTCATCCACAGAACCAATCATCTCACTATAGCAGGCAATTAGGCTGGTCAGGCACAATTTGCCCTTGGTAAATCCACACTGGTTCTTCCCACTCATCTTCCTTTCTTTCACATGACTGGGAATGGCTTCCAGGATTTTCTCCCTAATTTTCTAATGTGCACATGTAAGGCTCACTAGCATGCAGTTTCCCAGATACTCTTTCTTACCATTTTTGAAGCTGGGCATGACATTTCTCTTTTTCAAGTCATCAAATACCTGCATCAACATGATCTTTTAAAGATAAGAGAAAGAAGTCTTGCAATGACATGCACCAACTTCCTCAGCACCTTCAGATGTATCCCATCCATGGCTATGAACTTGTGTGCGCCTGGTCTGTTTAAGTAGTTTCTAACTTGACCATACTATACCGTGGGTACCTCTTTCTCTCAGGCTTTGCTCTAAACAAAAGAATTGGGTCAGCTTGAGAGGAGACCTTGCTAGTAAAGGCCAAAGCAAAGAAGACATGGAAGATTTTTGTGTTCTTTGGCACAAGATTGTCCATCTTGTTCAGTAGCAGGCCCACATCCCACACCCAGGTGATGCTTCCATATTCCTTATGGGTAGCTTGACCCTGCTTCCACCTTCTATACATTCCATATTTGTGGTTAGGCTCAGTCCAGAGTTCCCTGTTCAGCCTAAATGACTTGTTACATCTGCTCATTTTCTTTAATTTGTTTTCTTTTAGTCTGATTTAAGGAGAATATTCTTGATGGTCAACCAGTTCTCCTAAGTTCATTTGCCCTTCAGCCACACAAGACCCCTCCTACTAGTTTCCTGAACAAGCTTCTGAAATCCAGGGTCTTTAGACTGCTATTCTCCTTCCATCAGTCCATCAGGATATTATTATGGTCACGATACCTAAGACTGCCTTCCCATTCTGTATATTCTGCCTTCCCAATTCTGTACCACTTCTTACATATTCGAGAGAGAAGGTCTGCAGAGCACCTCATTGAGTTGGTCTATCTAGCAACTGAATCAAAAATTTGTTGCACATGTACTCCAGAAATCTTGTTACCTACTTGCGCCCTTGCTATGATGTCCACACGGCAGATGTCAGAGTGGTTCAAGACCCCCTTGAGAAGCAGGGCCTATGATCAGGAGACTTCTTCCACTTTTTTAAGGAAGGCTTTGTTCACTCTCTCTTCTTGACTAGTCAGTCCATAGCATACTCCTACTGCTGTGTTTCCCTTTGTGACTTCCCTTCTGATCTCATAAACTGTTGACAGACTTACTGACCTTTCCATAGCAAAGCTTCATGCATCTGAGCTGCTGCTTTGTGTAGAGCACAACTCAGCACAGCACTTTAGTCATGGGGGCTATCATAGAGCATTGTGACAGAATGACTGATTGAAGAAGTTGTTTTGATGCAATGTTGCAACCTGGCAAATGGTTGACTGTCCAAATGGTTTTCTTATGAGTCTCACCTGCTTCCTAGCTCTGACCCAGAGCTAATCAGTCGGGTAACTAGTTTGATAAAACCATGCAGGGAGATGGCACTTTTATGCTTCCCTCTACTTACAGAGCAGTAACGAACTGCTGTTAGGTAGGTCATGTTTTAGACAAGCAGCTCGTACAGTAGTTCAGCAAATGGGATATGTTCTGATGAAGACGAGAATAAATTTTCTCATTCTCTAGCTAGTGGAAATGTAACTTTTCTCAGTTGCTTCAAGATTGTGAAGTAGCATTTTAAAAGATCATCTTAATCCACTGTTTGGCATTGCAAGGTTCACACATGGACCATCTGCCTCTTGTTTATCATCTTCTCTCATGGACATTCTCTTTCATTCTCACCTCATATTAAATTTCTGGCTAAAGATATGCTGAACAGTTGGTCCAAACAGCAGAGCCACCTGATGTCAATTTGCAGAAAACAAAACCAATCTATTGACAAGTCAAGGACAAGACCTTTTGTTTTTTACATGCACTTCTGATCAGTTATTGACAGCAGTGTTGCCAAAAACTCTGGCCTGAATGCTTTATGAGAGTAATGTCTCACTACTCTGAGAAAACACCTCATTACTTTCTCCCAAGCAAACTCTTGAGCATTACACTATTATACTCTAATCAGTTTTAAGGTCTGTATGGAAACCCTTTCTTCTTCATACCCTGTAGATAATAACATTCTGCATCATCCACAGAAAATAAAGGTAATTTTATATGATATTGTATCTATACTCCCAGTGTGCATACACGTGCGTATCTACAGCTTTCTGGTGTCTCTCTCAATACAAGTACAAAGGCATACATACATCATATAGAGAGGCCTTGGGAAAGTATTTGTTCATAGCTGCTTTAGAACATGTCATAAATTTGTATGTAACATAAGGAAAAAATTTTCAGAACTTCCTAATGAGATAATATATAGAATACATAGAAGAATAGGAGACTAGAACTTAAATTTAGTCCCAGCTCTGGCACTGCTGATAAATGACTGCCTGACTGCACAGCAAGTTCTTAACTATAAAGCTGAGAATACACTGTGAAGGATTCTTGGGGACTGAGTTACTTTGTAAGGCTCAAAGCTAACATGAGCGCCATATCATGAGCTGGATAGCTGGCTTAGTTTACTAAATTAAATAGCTATTGCCACCTACTGGCTGTATTGCAATATTAATAGAACAAATAGGTGATTTCAAGCATACAGAATCAACCACCTGTGTTTTCTCCACAGGAAAATTATATATGCTAATAATAGAATAATTAATAGTTTCTATCTTTTTCAGCGAGGAAATTATACTTACAGTGTTGTCGGTTTCTGCAAGATATACTGGTAAAGCAGTTCTGTATATTTAGAGGTTCCATCATTTCACAGAGTCATAGAATTGTTTAGGTTGGAAAAGACCTTTAAGATCATCAAGTCCAACCATTTATCTAGCCCTGCCATATTTGGCACTGCCATATGAGGGTATAATATGACTACTCGCAAATGTAATTAGTGTCCTGGTCTGCCTGTACCTGCCTGTTTTCTTAGACACACAAGATGTCTGAGGCAGGAGGACGTATTTTTGGCCTGTTTGCCTAAAGCGAGAGAGATATCAATCGCTAACTGTGTAGGTGCTACGAAATTTCACCATATATAAGCAAGGCTGTGGTCATGGTCTACGTGAGGAATGGGCATGCATTAATAAATATATTGCATCATTTCTGCTGTTAGCAATCAACGAATTTAACTGCAATCAAAGCACTTCTAATTCTTCTACATCTATGCAACATCAAAGAAGACTGGCACCATGTTACGAAGAAAAAAATCCATTATATGAGCAGAGTTAATCATATCTGCAATATTTTGCCAAGATAATCCAAAACAGGTAGAACAAGATGTATTTCAAGAAATTTTAGTAAATGAAAAAAAAGACTGCCGTTAATTCTGGTCCAACCCCAGCTTTGCCAGTAAAAACCCAAGAACTACACAGGGTGAATAAATTCACCTTCATTTACAGCAGCTCAAAATTTTATCTCCTGCCTTCCTCCAGCTGGCTGTTGCTGTATCATTTACTAAACATTATTCTACCAATTCAGCCAGTAAAGCACTTTTTCAAAGCTTTAATGCAAATTACATGAATTAGTTTTAAAAAAAATAATAAATGTGGTTTGCCTAAATTTGTACTGAAACAGGTCAGAGAGTGCTCATCAAACCTGCACCAACTGTATGGATAAAGGCAGCAGCCTTTGATTGCTGAGTGGTGTTGAGTAGTTGGGCAAAGTAGTTTCTTAGTTCAATCTAACCAGACTCATGAGGGGATGTTTTCACACATTCTAAATTAGAGTCTATTACATAGTGTGGATGTTCTTATGCAGTTCTGAAGTAATTTTGCCATTTGGCTTAGTATGCAGTACACTGAATTTACTCTACTTGAGAATGAAATTATCCACAGAGGAGTTTATAGTAATTTAGATGTATTGACTTTATATGTTCAGCTGATTTCCATACATTTATAGGTTGTTCCTGTGCAGACCAGCCCTCTTAAGTTTCACATATGGGTATATCTTCAGATTTCATTAGTGTCAAGCACAATGCAGTCAAGGAAAATTACGCATTCAGCAGAAACCCATATTAGATAATTACATAAATGCTCTGTAAAAATTGGCAGCAGCAGTCAACATTTCAAGTGGGACACATACCAACAAGCAGCCTCAAACAAACAGTTACTCGATTTTCATAAACAGAAAACTGCTCAGCCCTTTCCTCTAATTGTTGGGATTTACTTCGAAGTTTTCTATTAAAAACAGAAACTGTAGTCTTGTGTTAAAAGAGCTCTGAACCCATTCTACAGAGAATGCTCAGGGAACAAGCAGTTGATGTTACCTTATATTAGAAAGCATCTATAAAAATGTCTGTGAAGGATAAACTATCATGGGTCCCTAAACAATATTAGGTATTAGACTATCTATCTCCCGTGAGAAACTACAGCATACTGAAGTACTATGGTAATATGTAATTATTGTAGCCTCGCAGTTTGTCTCTTTACCAAGTAAAGTTCAGGTTCAGGAATGAACTTGGCCATAGCTCTGCTATAGCATTTAGCTTGGCAAGCAAAGATGCAGCAGCATCCAAAATGCTTCTTTTATGATGCCAAAATCACTATCATTTTTTAGCCTCGGGGACTATACTACAGGTTCATTTTAATCTGGCTATGCGATACTTTTGGTTTAATCTGTTCCCCGTGCCTCCTCCCCTTCGGTAACTTTTCAGAGCTGTGAAAGTCAGCTGCGATCGATAGGCAACTGAAGTTGCAGATTTTTGGCAGCTGGGAAGAAGTTTAACACAATGCACAGCATGGCAAAATGGCATATTAAAGATACGGTGAGGAAAAAGTGTTATCTTTTGTTTAAGTGCAACCACCCTGCAAAGGGAGATGGTGAGGGGACAGCCATTGTTTGCTGGAATCGCCATGAAAACTAAGCTGTGAGCAACCATGGGATGGCGGTCTTGATTCACACAAGCACAGCTTAAACACCGTACTGCAAGAAAGACTAGCCACAAAATAAGCACATCCAGTTGGATGCTCTTCAGCCCAATCCGTAGCAAGTTAATCAATTCATTTTCTCTCAGCTAGGCTTGGTGTTAGTAATGCCACCAAGACCTTCCAGCTGAGAAGTCTAATGATTATCCACCATGCAGCAGGGAGGCCTTTTTAAGAAAACCTTATTAAAATGAATGCTAAAGATGCAAACATTCAAAGAGAATTTAATAAACTGAAATGGTTTAAGGTATATCTAGTGGCATAAACAATAATGGTAATTTTTAAAAACTCATCAGTTTTATATTCAGTTTCTCTACACTCTTTAAATTCTTATTTGCATACTATTTTCTATTTCAATTCATTAAGTTTTTCCTCAGGCATCAGATTAAACTTCAGGGTAGAACAGGTACAATCATAAGTATTTTATCAGGTAGAGAAACTGAGCTGTAGTATTATAGCTGGCAGTAGAACAAAGGAAGGGATTTTTTTGTTGTTGTTCAAAATCTTGTCACACAAGGTGATAGCCTTGTCATTACAAGGTGATAGCCTTGTAGTTCCCAGTCCACAAATACAATTCTCATGAGTTTGATAAAGCAGGAACTGAATTGTCTTCAGATGTGTCACAGACAACTTGAGGTCTCTATGCAAAAGCAGGAGGCCAGGCAAACATGAATCACATCAGCAAAAGCACAAACAAACAAATAACAAACTAGCAAAGCACCTTAAAAATATTCCAAGTTTCAGCTCCACATTCTGAAACCATACCAAGTTTCCCAAGTGCTTTCCATCTTTAGACTTATTTAATTAAAATTCATTTTATGAAAGAACAGCAGACATCAGAACAAGAAATTAGAATCTATAATTGTGTGGGAACAGTCCACCACTCATTAACATATAGCACTACAGTAGATTATACAAACAGTGAAAAATGCTTCATGATACGCTTGAAACTCACTGACTTGCAGGAACATATTTCAGACTTGCTTGATTGCTTACCAGTCCCTATCTGTCAGGGGATATGAAAGTGTGCACATTGAGGCACATAAGATTAGCTAAAGCTCTAACAGATTTAAAGTCCAAAGACTTTAGGTATTCTGTGCATTTTCAGTCACTTGGAATTTCCCTCAGCCATCTCTGAAGATTAAAGCAAGTTAAAACAAACACTTTTATTAAATTCTGAGACTATATCCAACTTCTATATTTCCTCAGAGGGAATTTCCAACCCATAGCTCAAGCATAAAAGCCCAGAGAATAGCCAAAGGTGTTTCTCTGAGAGCTGTTGGACACTGCATGCTGCTGGTGCTGCGTTCAGTTTTTCAGAAGATCTGCAACGCTGAGAAATGCTTCTGCAATGTGGATGCAGCTAACCCTATCAGTGAGCTGGTTTTACTTGTAGCGTCCTACAGTCAGAGGTTGTGTTGGAAACAGCAGAAAGGCTGAATTGCCCAGTCATGTCCTGCATGTTTAATTTTTGTTGAGAGTTCACAAGTTCTCAAATAAGCATTTATTTTTTGCCTTATCCACACAGGAAAGTTAAAATACAGGTAAAGAAGATTTACGGACTATTATCCACTGTACACTAGGAGTAGCTCTTTGTATTTTCTAAAATAAGTTGCCTGACCTAGTGCTCTGTAGGTGTTCAAGCAGAGAAACAGTGTAATATCTCTGGACAGTTATTAAGGTCACACGTTAATTTACTGCATACTGACTTCTCTATGTGAACAAGCCCTATAGCTTGAACAAGATCAAGAGGAGAGCATATCTAAATGACTTTTGAATAAAAGTGAGCTTTTATCTGAAGACTATCTCCAGGAACCTGAAGCTAGCAGACAAAATATCTTCCTCTCTAAAACGGCAGCAGTTAAGGGTGAGTGGCTGAGCCCTTTTGGGAAAACCCACTCAAATGGCTTGGTTTTTAAAACAAATGAACTCATAAGTGTATTTGGTGATGGTGCCATAGTACTGCATAGAGCTCTAGACCTTCGGCTGAACTAAGGCTTCAGTTGTGCTGGGAGTTGTATTAACAAACTGGCATTGATCCTGTCACAAATATCACACATATGTTTAAATCTGCTGTGTGGATACCTGACTGCATTGAAATAAAAGATTGTTTCTAGTGTGGCTTGCTTGCTACATACTGCGCGTACCCTGTTTCTACAAAAATGCATTATTCACAAATGCACGTTACTTAAACCTTGGGCTCATTGCTTTTAAAGAGAGAAGTCCATATCATGAGGCAGGTGGGGTTTTATGTATTTTAATCTCACCCAAAATATCTGCCTGCCTCGAACTGAACCCATAGTCTGAATTAGAGGCTGCATTATTTCACCTGATGGGTTGCAAAACACAAAAGCAAATGAAGATGAGTGGTGTAGCTATCCCTCAGACTAGTGAAATTCAGAAAGTTTAAAAGCATGACAAGCCCAAATAAGATACGACAAGCATTTAGTACCATTTCTTTGCTCTTCTCAGCTGATAGCAAAATACTTGTTTGGAAAAAGTTTCGTACATTTAAGTTGATAGCTGACTAGCATGTTCATATTGTAGCTGCCTAAGAAAATTTTTCTTTTTTTTTCTTTTGGATATTAGGAAAAATTTCTTTACTGAAAGAGTGGTCAAGCATTGGAACAGGCTGCTCAGGGAAGTGGTGGAGTCACCATCACGGGAGGTGTTCAAAAAACCTGTAGATGTTCCACTTTGGGACATCGTTTAGTGGGCATGGTGGTGTTGGGTTGACAGTTGGACTTCATGATCTTAGAGGTTTTTTCCAACCTTAACAATTTTAATAGCTGTCTTGTATTGAAGGTGTGAAGTGTAGCTCTGAGTAAGATTTATTCTGTAACTTCTTGACTTGGAGAGAGCTTTTATGTACCACCTAGTTGGTACTCCATCACTGTGTATATAATAAAATATTTTTGAGTTACATTAAATTTTCATGTGATTAGCCATTGGTAGATGTTACCTTTTCACCTGAGGAAAGCGCATGCCCCAAAACTTGAATATGTATTTAGACATTTATGGAAAGGCAAAGCAGAGGAGAAGCCAGGTAGCGACACAAACTGAGCCACCGTTGTGTACATATAAACATTTTGTAGCTTAATATTTGCTGTATATAACTACATCCTATTCAGAGGCTCATATCTAAGGCTGAACAGTTAGTTCTCCAGACAGTCATGCAGTGGACTAATTATGGAGAATATGTGCATCCCAACAAATATACATCTCTTGCCTGCATTCCAAGTTCCTAGACGTGTAGAAGATACATAGGTCTATTAGACCTAGTATAGTAACCGGAACATTTTTCCCTTCCTTGATTTTAAGATGCTGAATCAGGAACAGAGGAGGGTATGTATTCTGTTGTGCATTTTAAGTTGCTTAGCTGCTCACAGAATGTATTTCCTTGCTTCTCTTTCATCCACAGAGTTGTCCTTACTTCGCATCTGAAAAACCTTATTGTTAACTTGTAAATCCTGTTAGTGTTGCCATAATCAAAGGCAATACACCTTAACATTCTGCTTCCATGTACTTACTCAAGCAAACAGTAACACAGACCAGTATCAGTCACCATATCTCTTTGCTTAATCACTACAGATTAAATGCTTTGACATTTCAAAATAATTAAGTAGAAACTTGGAAAAATGCTGTTTTTCAAATGTATAACTTTCCAAAATTTATGCCATGTAACACATGAAAAATACTCCATCACAATTCTAAGCAAAATGATAACCTTAAGAAATCATCTTTGCCATTTAAGGCAATCAGTTATACCTCAACGCATGTGTCGCTATTGTAAGTCAGAAAACAAGCAAGGTGAAAAATTAGCAACTGTGAAATACGAACATTTTTTCTGCCACTTACAATTATTTTTTGCTTTTTCATTAGCACTTCATCAAATAGTGGGGAAATTGAACCAGAGGAGATATGCATTTTGGCATGTATTTATTAGATGTTTCTTGATGATGAGACCTACCCCTGCATCCTAGGCAGGACAGAGAGTCCAACTAGATCAGTCAGTCATTATCGTATAGATCTCATTTTCTCATGTTCTTAGAAAGTAAAGGTGTTGTTTTGTAAGAGCAGAGGTCACCACTTCCGTTCCTGTTATTCCATTGCTAATGCTTAAGAAATCTTCTCTGAAAGTAAGTAAATGAGTAGATGACAAAGTATTTGTTGGATTCACCAGCCCTCTGCAAAACTTTAAGGTGAAGGACTAAGATTGTGGCCGTAAATTCCTTTTCCTATAGCTCAGCAAAAAGCTACTCCCTGAGCAAGAGTTATGTACTACACTGAGATCTTTACAAGGGTTCTTGTGCCCAAAAGCTCCTCTAACTTTTCCAATTATACCAAGTAGTCTAAAACAAGATATTATCTCTACCTACAAATGTAATCCTACACACTTCCTCAGAACACAATGCTACAGTAAAACTAAACTACTACATATTTCATTTGGCATTTGTCGATGATTATAATCAAACAGCTACAAAATCATTGTTAAGCAATTAAGGCTTATGTCAGCTGAATAGATCAACCTTGGCAATACCTTCTTATGCAGAAACAAAAAATGGCATCACAGTCTTCTACTATGGCAGTGCTCAGCACAACTGCTGAATCACCACTCTGCCCCATAGCTTTTCCCCAGTTGCAACGGAATAGTGTTCAACCTATTGCCCTTTTAAAATGTATTTTTCATGTGACAGCTGGCTGGCTGCTGCCCAGAGTTTCAGAGTTTGATGCCATAAACAAATGCAAGAAGATGCCCTGATCTAATTCCTTGAAACTCTCTAAAATACTGGTGATCACTGACAAGCAACTCAAAGGCTCCTTCCTTATCAAGGAACTGGAAAGGAAGGGAAAGGAGCAAAAGAGAAAATTACAACTAATGTGAGACAGAGAAAGTTGTCCTGATGCTCAGCACTAAGCAGCATTGGCACTAGACACAGAAATGAACACGCTGTTGTGTGCATGGGGAAGGCGAAATAGCTCGGGAAATACTCAGAAGGGCTCAGTACAGCTTAGGCAGGTTACTCTTCCTTGTTTCCAGTTATGGCAGAGATTTTCAACGTATGGTCTGCAGAGCACTGATGCTCTATGAAATGCTTAAAATAGGTCTGCAAACATATGTGAGAGTGCCTGAGCTAGCCTAACGTTAGGAGGCTGCAGTTTATACTTAGGTCTGAACTTCCACTGAGGAAACGAACAGGCTCTTCAAGCTGGTGAAGGACTCCAAAGCAGTGCTCTGCTATTGGGGAGAAGCTCTTACAGGGCACCTGGACACTGAACAGAATTAAACAACTGCTTAAGAGTAACCTGACTGTCACCCTTGACTGTAAATAGAATCCAAAGAGACCATTCTCCCTGGACCAAAGCTAATATTTGTGAATATCCATTACGAGACTCGACATTTAAGTTTTCCTTTGTGTTTACAAGCCTTGTAGAAGGAGTATTAGTAAGCAAATCAGTGAATGCAACAATACAGATTTATTATTGCTCAGTCCTCATCACTGTACTGCATCTCTACATTATTTTTCATGATCCACCAATTAGCAGTGCTTCTTCATTTTCCCCGGGTTCTGTTGTGGAAGATAGATGTATCTGAAGAAGACTGGTTTAGTAAATGGAGGTATATTACTATTCCAAATTTTTGTCATCACCTGACAAAAACATGTCATAACATACAGTACAAAGTTATCACAGATTCTTCAACAGGAATTTAGTCCACAATCAAGCAAACGGAGAAGATATTTCACTGATTTACTGCAGTCTGAACAGATGAGAACTGATGAAAAAAGGGAGCATGTTTTGTGACTGCAAAAAGGCAGAATGTAACATCTCTTCTGTCTGATCACAAAGGAACAGTTTATTACTGACACTAATGAAAAAATTCCTTGAATTTAGGTGGCAGAAATCTAAATCAGGATATTGTACACTATTAACTCAATGCAGACCCTAAATATGGTAAACTTTACAAAGACAAGCAACGCTGTATTTGGCGTGTGGGGTCAGGAACATAGACAGAAGCCTGTGTTTTATAGAGAATTGGTCTTTGACTCATTCATACTCTAACTTGCTCTGTGCTTACCTCTGCCCCCTATAGCTCCATCTGCCTATATAGTCACACCATTACAACCAAAAAGGTACCATTTTACAACTGCTGACTTTGCAATCTATGCAAGACTCCTCTGAGTGGGCTGCTCTGTGTTAATGGATAAATGGACTCACGGTACAGGTGCAGACTTAAAATACAGTTTCAAAAAGTTTCTGGGTAAGGGGAAAAAAAAGCAAACTAGGAAAACATGAATATATGATAACCCTATTCATACATCAATTTCAATTTTCCATATCAGATTATGTTGCACCTGGATGTTTGATGTTGTCAAGGATGATTTAAATTAAAGTTGCGCAGCTTATCTATTAACGCAAGCCCTCACATTCCCTCAGATTCTTCAGTGCAAAGATCATATCTTTGACTTCTGTAAAGCACCTGAAAGAGAGCCCTAAAAAGCCATGAAAAATATTAATATTCTCTTCAGAAACAATGATGTGGTATATGAAATGAACTAACATTGAGTATATAAGGAAAAATTTTCTATATTTGAGGACAAGATAATAAAAGCAAATACAAATATGATAATTCCTTTTTTTCCACATGAATTCAACACACATAATGAAGATACATTCCAGCTAAGCTGAAAAAAACTGTGGTTCATACCGTAGGAAAAAAGGTTCAGTGCAAGAAAGTGAAAATTGCCATTTCCAGTTACTATATTGAAAACCCAAAACCATATTCCATTAATCTATGATGAATGGTTTTGCTTGCTATAAAAAAACCCTCTGCTTTAATCTGGTGATTCTATTTATTAAAATCTCTGCTTTAATGTGCTTAAATAATGTTGCCTCTGGAGACTAGAAAAAACATCACTCTAATCATGATTTGTTCTTTTACACTTGCCATGTTTTAGAGTAATGAAAGCTTAATCCTTACATTAAAAGACCTAGTCTACCCCAAAAATCTCATCCCTGAGGCCAAAAAACTGTTTAAGGATTCATGGAGCATGATATGAACACCAGCATATTTAAAATGTTAAAACTAAAATTGTTAAAAACTTCATCAGATGGCCAAACGCCATCAAAAGCAAAGTGGAACAAGCTATGCATAGTAGTATTTAAAGAAACACTTTCCAATCGGGAACCAGTTATGATTTGTAGAAAATCTGTAACAGCCTGCTTTAAAACAGATGACTCATACTGGTACTCCAGATCCCATTTCGACTGTATTGCCACACTGTTATTTTGCAGTATTTACAACAAATTCTCACCAGCACCTTCAGAACTTGCAATGCTGGACCTTTACAAGGAAACACAGGTAATGCTGATGTTCCTCCTCAAGCGAAGAGCTCAACCAAAAGAGTACCAGATCCCTCTTGACACTCAAAAATGCTACTGGCATCCCAAAAGGCAGCTTCTTAAACAAACAAGGAAAAGACAGACATATGAAGTGGGATAGTGGTATACTAGGAGGAGTGCTTTTTCGGTTTTTCATACGTTATCTTCATTAGAGAACTTTGTAAAAAAAGTTAGGTAAACAGTAGACTTAAGTGTATAAATATATGTTATGCAGTGCATCTAAAAATATATTTTAGGATATCATTTTATGGGAGAGATTTTAAGGACATCCTCCTTAAGAATATGACCTATAATCATATTCCAAAGCATGCTCAGAGAGTCAGGGTGAAAGTGTATGAAGTGAGGAGAAAGGATTTTGCTACACTAGTAATAAGTTAAAAATGTCTTATGGGTAGTTGAACTGACTCATGCAGCTTTTGGTGAAATCAAGAGCAGAAAATAAACAGAGACCACTTAATCACTCCTGCAAACTTCTTCATTTTCCTGCATTTTGGTCTTTTTTTAAATCTGAGTAAAATTTACTTCCTTAGGAAAGGCCACAGAAAGAACATGAAAGCTTCAGATGTCCTGATGACCCACACTAACCAGGGACTGCATCCTACCGCCACCTCACAAGATGAGGGCTGAGGGCACCAGCCAAGTCGTGTGAGAGGTCATCATGCATTCGCATGATACCCCCCAAAAGCTGCCCTAGAGCTGAATTCCTCTCTTCCCACAGTTCTGGGAGGAGCGCAGCACCAGGGTTGCCTTGCAACAATTTAGGCTTAACTCAACAGGATTTTGGTGTTTTTTCTCTCCATCTGTGATTCTTGGGATAACTTTTCCACGAGGCATTGATGAATTCCAGAATTTCAGGCAACAGTAGTCTCTGAGTAAGGACTGTAATCACCTGGGAGAAAAATTAAAGGTGTTTTCCACTTCCTACAGTTACCTACAAAAGCAAATGACCGCTTCCACTAACAGTTTCTCACAACACAAGACCCCTGCTCAGCTCCTCAGTAGAGCAGTCTGAATGACACCTTCTCAGGGCAGAGGCAACGGGCAAATAGTGTATCCTACTCCTGCCTCTGGGTGGGAAACGGGGGGCAGAGTGTCAGCACAGGACCCCTGGAAGGGGGAATATGGTGAATTCGGGAGTGGAGGAAGAAAACAAGAGCCACTCGCATGACTCTCCACTCTCAGGAGAAAGGGACCAGGAAGAAGCAGGCAGCGAGGAAGATGAGAGACACTGGGTACACACAGAGTCTCAGACATGGAGCGCAATCCTTCCCACAGGGAGGGAGAAATGGGCTGTTGCTGCCAGGGAGCTGGCACAGAGGGGTGGGGAAGCAGGCCAAGAAGCACGAATACATTTTGCTGCCTGTCAGAGAGAGAGGAAAGCTGCAGCTGAAGTTGTGTTGCCACGGAAGCACGGGAAAAAGCAGAGGACCACTCCTACGTGAGATTGGTTATCCTTTATTTCAAGGCGTTGGTCAAGAGAACGCAGCTCTGCTGTAACTTACGCAGCAGCACAGCTGCCAGCAGTGTATTTCAGGAAGATTCAGAATTCGATAAGGACCTCCTGGGGTCCTTCCCAGCTCTGTTTACTACTCGTTGGTGTGGGAGATTTTGTGCTTTCTGATTGCACTTTTTAACTGCCATCTGGGAATTTATTTATTCAGTTACTGTGCCCATTGAAAGCAACGGTGGGCAATTGAGTTGAATGAACCTTGAGAACTCCTGAGAGCGCTCACTTTTGTAAAGCCACATACAGAGCTCTTCACGGGAAGAAAGTCACATTTTGACAGAGATATGACAGGGTTAATGGCTTTGTTCCATCATAGATAATGGAGCCACAGAGAGTTGAGATATAAAGAAACTCTTTTAATAGCAAAGCAGAATGAAAGCTGGGAATTGCTTCAGCCCACTGCAGTGTGAGGACTGCAATTTTTTTGCAGTGAAATCTAACACAGCAAGTTTGTTCTATGCTTTGGAGCTGGGGGAAATGAAGTGGAGGAGTCCTTACTCTGTTTTCTTCTTTAGGCAATATATTTTCGGGTACTTCAAAGTCTGTTAGTTTATTCTCCTCCTGACCAAATTTTTTCAAGTCTTGTGCTATGACATTTAGACATGCAGTATTTTTCAGCACTGCTTTGAGGATTCCTGATGTTTGCATTACTGTGTATGAACCCATTTAAAGACTGACAAACAAACCACTAGCACTAGGTTGAATCCTCTAAACCTGTTCCCACTTGTGCCATTTCTTTCATTTTCATACATATCTGTTTCCTGTTACTACTTCTTGATGTGGGAAATGCATCCACTAGCATACCGAAAGCGTACATTGTATCTGTATATTATAGCTTTGTTTTTTAAAAAGGAAATTACTGGAGTAACTGGTAATACTGGAGTTAAGCTATATTTCCCCTTATTCATAATCATAATATGTTTGATAAATAACAGCAAATATCACAAGGTATATGTCTGTATGTAAAGTCACCATATCTTTCAATGCAATAATGTGCATATTTCCTAGATCAGGCAGAGCTAACCATTTTTCTGTGAAGTACAGAGTGACCAAGAATGAAGAGACTGAACAGCTCAACTTCATTAACCTGCCTTTCATAAATTTTTTAAACCATTATTATACTGAATTTATCAGTATCAGTTTTCAGCACATGACCATTTCATTTAAACTGGAAGCAGCTGTATAAATACAAGAAAGAAAAATGACCTTTCTGAAAGCTGAATTGCACATCCTTGTAGATGACAGCATGTGCTAGCACTCATGAGCTTCCTTCTCTGCTGCTTCCCATTCTTTTTGATCGTCTCACAATTGCCTCTGAAATAAGCTTAACTCAGTGTAACAGTTGTTCTGCTCTATCCTTTGACAAGATGCGGTACTGAGCTACAGAATGGCAGCACCAAGGGGCTTCATGTGAACAGGGACAAAGAAGAAACAAACCCTGAACCTTTCTTCGCATCAATCCTTCTTTTTCTTCTCACCAGTTCCATAATATTCCTCCTCATTCACGATGTGTTTGCGAATGTTAGAGGTTTGTATTAATGACAAGAATATCCCAGGATGTTACAAGCAACCAGAGCCCAGAGAATCTTATGTTTTACTCTGTCAGACTGCTTAACTGGGATCCCAAACTACCTCCTATTAATTAACAAATCAATCTGTCACTGATATCAGTGGGAGCAGAGCCAGAATTCATATTTGAATAGTGGAGTTCAAAATTAAACTTTTACATACGATTTTGAACATATGGAAATTTTTCATCATTTTAGTATTTCAGTGTTTAGAGGTAACATAATAACAGCATGTATGCACAAAAGAGGTATTTATAAACAAGCTATTTACTATCTTATGCATGTAATTTAATTTTTTCTTTCTTCACAACCCAGTCCATTCATGTATTTCCCTTTTCTCTTCCAGATTTTCCTCGCAACATGTTCTCCTGTTAAAACAGATTGAAGGAAGATTGAAGAAGTAAGTGGGAGGAGGCTTTATGCTCTCTGTTTCATATTAATTTCAATTTCATATAATTAACACTGTAATAGGTTATAGTTTCCTCAAATATGCCCCCTACATAGCAAGTATCATGACTTCGAGACAGAGGGAAATATGAAGATAAATAAGATTTTTAAATCTTGGTTTCTAATTTCTTTCAGACTACTGGTCTGAGATTAATTCTTGAGATAAATTCTGAAGACTCTTAAGAGCAAACAAAAATGAAGAAAAAAGTAAACTAAATAAGCAATAAAATAGGAGTATTATTTCACAAAGCACTGACACAAACGGATGCAGCAGCAATTAAATTGACAAAAGATAAGAGGCTTTTCTTTGGGGCCCTAAGGGGGTCTAATTAACTGATTTCTAGAAATGGGATAGAAGCATCTTACTGATTTTGCTGTCAGATATTTGGCTAGAAATCAAGAGCTTCAAAAGACATTAATGGGAAAAAAGGTAACATCTGACAAAGAAGCAGACAGGCTCATATAAACTGTGGGCTCCTTAATTTAAGAATTCCTGAGGACTTAGTGAGAGCAGACAAATGATGGACTGCAAAAGAGAATCTGAAGTAAGTACCAAAGATAAATCATACCAAAAATAGATTATCAGCAAAACAGCAATTTCCTTTCCATGTAGTAAGAGCTACTACCAGCCTGAAAAATGAGCAATAAAGCTCAGAAAATAGGTTACAGGGTTTTCTCTGTCCTGCCATGGCTGCTATAGGATTCAGGCCATCAGCATATCAGCATTGCATGTAAGTACATGAAATCATTAGTGGCATATAGGCACACTACCTCCTCATTTCCATTTATTACTTTTTTTGCCAAGGTCGTGAAAGAGTTTCTGATGAGGCTGCAATATTCCAGATGATGTTACAACCAACAGAGCAGGCCACATGCTAGTCTTCATTTCTTTGATAATTTCTTACTAACTGAAGCTCTTTTCAAAGTTGAATTTGTCAGTGTCACTTTCTACGATATTCTACTTTTTATGAGCAGTGTTGTCAGAGCCACCTGCTACAGGTAAAAAAGGTCCATCATCTTCAGAAATTTACCATATGTAAGTTAGAAAAGTTAAAACTATTACCAAATGTGTTTAAAAAAAAAACAAACATCAGAACGGGAGAAAATTTTTAATGGTGCTATAGGCATTTCTCCTAAGACAATGAACTTTCTAAGGACTGATATTTATAAATACAATCTACTGTATCATATTTTTTAGATCTGGTCAAGTATAGCTTCTTTCCAAACATATGTGTAATATAAATGTGTACATCTAAATTCTCTAAGAAAAATAGGTTTGAGGACAGAAATTCCAAAATCAAGATATTCACAACTACAATAGAGATACTTTGGCTTTCAGCAATACTCTACAAAGTTGTTTTATAAAACAGATTTTCTATTAGAGCTGTAAGCAAGAAACTGTTCTCCTAATTGTAATTTCCATGAATGGTCACCAGTTTGCCTTTAGATGATAATTTTCAGGCATTCCCATACTACCTGTTTCTCCCTTACTGGATGTTTCTGCTCCCTCAGGGCACACACTGGATTGGACAGATGGGACAACTGCAGAAACAGAAAACTCCAAGAGCAAATAATTTTCTGAAATAATTCAGATTTTATCTATTTATATAATATCCACTTCAGTAGTTGCCTGCTCCCTTGACTCTACCTGCTTTTTCTCTTTCCCATGCAGATATCTTCACACCTTCAAATGTGCCAAATCCCAAGGCTGCTGTTTCTATAGCCATATTGTAACTGCGGTGGTAGAAACTTCTGGCCAGGAGACAATAGTAATAACTGGGGTTAATCTTACCCAAGTTTTTCTTTTGTTTTGGTTTTTTTCTGAGTAAATGATAGGCAATATCTAGAAGGACAAAAAAATATTTCTGGTTTCAATAGATGTAACTCCAGTTTTAACATATAGTTGCTAAATAGTCCTGATATTTTGATGATAGCTGCTAGGATTCCAGCTCTCTCTCTTTCTACTTGTAAATAATTCTTATGCTGTGTAAAATTTTTAGCCCTTAGAGCAACAGAATACAGAAATTATGTAAAAGAAGATCCCTTGAGACCCACAAAGTCACAATGACTACAAAGCAAAAGCCAGAATGATACTCAAGGGCAGAACTTAATGTAAATTGCTATTATAAATGACAGAACATTTCAGTAAATTGCTAGCTCTATATGGTGATGTAATGACTTTAAGAGAAGAAGAATTTTAAAAAGTACTTTCAGATAAAATCACTATGAATTTAGTTTCTATTTCAGGAAAACAAGGTAGATGATAAAAATAAGCATCTTTAAAATGTAGGAAAAAAAAAAAAGGGGAGAAAAACCCAACTGATGCTTACTTCACTTATTCCACAGCACTACTTCTGGGATAAGACAATGCGCAAGTTACTTGCAAAGAAACTGTCTGGCTACTCAGCAAGAGTATATCAGTGTAGCTCCTCTGACATAGCTGAGTGTTGTGAATGTGTCATTTCTCCCAGGCTGCTGCTTTGACACACTTCCGGCTAACTCTGGAACTACGTACCAGCTGAGGAAACAGCCTTGAGCAGTGCTGATCATAACATTTTTTAAATGGTGACAAATTTAAAATACCACCCAGGTCTAGTACTGAGTGCAGTCGTACGAAACTTCCCCCTCTTTTTCATATTCTACATAGGAGACAGGTTCCCAGTGACTTGCCCAGCATTACATCTTGTCTTTTAGCAGAGTAGGAACCAAAGACAACTTCTAGCCAACTCCCTTAAACAATGGTCAGTTCTTTTTTTTCCAAGGCAACAAAACTGCAGTTTCAAAAGCACTTAGCCTTGAGCGTTCCTGGATGCACTCCTCTGCACCTGGAGCTGGAAGGACATTTGCTGTTACCAAATACATTCTTCCCAGGATTTAAATTTCAAGATGACGTGAACAGTGATAAAAGATGTGAATGTGTCTGTGAGTAACTGACAACTACTAACCTTAAGCCTGCAAGAGATGTACATACATATATGGCTACAGAGTCAAAACACATGCCGTATATTCCCACATGTGAAATATTTAGCAGTCCATTCTCGCCCCTCTCAGGAATCCAGCCACGGGTAGGCAACAGTGTGAAGGAAAGAAGGGGACATTCACAGATTGCTGTGGGAAAATTAAATTACTTGACATTTTTCTAGTTTAACTGGCAATGTCCTTTCTAGTTACATGCAAAATTACCAGGTCCATTTTTAAATTTGGCTTCTCCACTTTATGCCAGCAAATCTTCTCTGGATGCCAACGAGAGTGTCATTAGCATCTCACCGGGTCATTGGTATCCAAACCTCTGAGCATGACTCTGAACAGATAGACTGCCAAGGTAGCTTACAAAAATAACTAAGCAGCAGGTGATTTGTGTGTCACAGAGGTCAGTATTTGGTAGTTCCCAAATCACCACTTCTGTGTCTTCGTGTGCCATGACCTGTGAGCCGCTTTCCGTAGTGCCGAAAGCTGAGGAAGAGCGGCGTGGAGGTGGCTGGGAGAAGACATTCACTGCAAGGAAGACGTGTGCAGCTTTCAACTCAGAGCGTGAATAGTGAAGCTACGGTCTCACCATAAACTTAAGTCAAAATCAACTAAATTTACATAGGAGTCATTCTGCTGACTTTAATGAGCTTTGCGTTAGCAACAATCTTTTAAAAAGTGTCCTGAAATCAGACTGCTGCACTTAGACTGGAAAGAGGCCCCAAAATGCATAATTCTTGAGAATACTCCTGCAGGCACCAGTTCAGCAAGCTGGTGGGAAAGGTAAATGGGAAGGAGAAGGATGAAAGTGTTTCAGTTCAGAAGAGATGGACAGAAGTTTACAAATATTTCACACCAGTGAGGGAGCCTCAAAGCTAAGACTTATTCTTTAGACCAGTAATTCAAAAATATTTAGCAATATTACCAATATTACCAATACTAATATTATAAACTGGGCAAAAACATGTTATCAAAAATTTCTTTGCTAAAAATGTTAAGTTGGATCACAGATGCATTTCACAGATTGATGTGGTTCACGGCTGAAGCATGCTGGCAAGTTCAGTGCTGGAAATATATACTCTGTGTCTTACAGGTACTTTTTATGATGATAGCCAGACTCGATTTTTTCTACAATGCAAAACATCATATTTTCTTTATTGAAAATGTTCAGCACTACTGACATCTTCTCAGAGCATTTGATTTGAAATGTGATAACATCTTTTTTTGATATAATTTTGCACACTCAGTAAATAACTATCTTTTAAATGTTGTGGTTGGAATTATTTATCACTGGTAAATTCAGCTGACAATTTCCCACAAGTCCAAGCCTCTTCTAGGCAAGAACAGCCAGCCAAAAAGATATATTCAAGGTCTTGTAGGTAGAAACTGAGACTGCCAAAAGACAGATGTTCCTCCTGTACAATGCTGTTAAAGTATCTGCAAATAATTTCAAATGTTCTGGTTTCCCAAATCAGCAAAAAGCAAGCTTTGTTGATGGTTCCAAGCACGTTGTCCTGACAATGCTTAGCTCAAACATGCTTTCTATTCTTTATCATGTTCCTAAACGAAATGCTTTTTTTCAGACTCTTTGGGGCTTTTTTTGGTCCTTCTTTTACTACTTTGATTTTTCTGCTCCCTTTTCACAAGCTTTTGCTTACAAGCTAACCTGGACTTACCTACTGTCCCTTAGTGTGCTATACGATCATGTCTGTGTTTGCTCCTGAGAACGATATTACTTCAGGTACCTTATAAATGAGCTTAAATTTTCCTGCGTTTATGTTAAGAGAAAGTCTATGGTCACATACAATCTTTAACTAAATACTATTACTGCAGAAGTAATAAGCTGAAGACATACAATTGCAGGTCATTCTGAGGTTCTTGGTGCTTCTTGGTTCCTAAATAATCTATTTGTTGTTAGGATTTCATGACACTTAGCATGCCTAGCAGCCAGCAGTAAAGAAAAGTAGACTCTATACAGACAGGAGAGTTTCTTCGCCAGAGAATGCTCCACAAATATTCTCAGATATCATGTTGCAAAATAGTCTGAAATCTTTTTAATCTCTTTTTGCTCATAAACTTACAGTGTCAAAGTACTTTTCATCAGCATATGAATTACATGTGAAAGCTTTGGTAGAAATATTAACATTCCTTAGCTAATCAGTAAGAAGTGAGGAAAAGTTAAAACTGAGGTTTGTTCTTGCAGCCACCAAACTGCATTGCATTGACAAGACCTGCATTTCTCTAGTTATGAGACCATATAACACAACAGTTCAAAGAACTGTTTTTACTCTTCCACAGCCCAGCTTAAATCCAGAAGGTCCCTCTCAGCTTTTCTCCATCTCCTTCCACTGCAGAGGTTGCTGCAACTACTTAGTGGTTCCCTAATCAAAGGTCAATCAGATTTATTTCATGTTTATCCCCCAAGACCACCTTTCCTAAGGCACCTCCTGTAGGTCCACTGCAGTGAACAAAAAAAGGCCTCTACAGCAGTTTACATGGGTGACATGAAGACTAAGTGAAATATCAGATACATGACAATTTAGAATTTGAGAATCTTTTACTGCTATCTAATCAAAACACACAGAGTACACCTATAGCCATTTATGCATGAGTGAAAATAGTGCCATCAGTGAAGACATTTCTTTCAGATAAGTAGGAAAATAGAACTACTGACATGATCCTCAAGGAGTATTTTGTGTAATTGTAGTATTAAACCTCATTTACATCTTGTTTTAAGAAAAAAAAGGATACAAGCTGTGTTTTGAGACAGTGAAAATCCTAAATAACTCTATCACAAACTAGGTGCAAATGTCTGGTGCCTGGAATACTGCCATTCTGTGGGGAGAGTGTAGTTCTTCATCAATTTAAGTTTGTTGGATTTTACCAGGGAAGGTATATCTAGAAATACATTAGAAGCTTCCCTTTTCTTCTGTGGACTTTGGACAGATATTGTCCAAAGGGCCAGATAAGACTATTTCATTTAATAACATGCATGATCTGGTTATTGAGCTTATGATGATCTGGATTTACCAGAAAGTCAGAGGTAACTGATATGTGTAAGGAGGTGATTTGAACCAGATTCTGGACTACAATGAAGAGTGGTAGCTGAGACTCATCTACCCTATCTGGGGTGTCTAAAAGCCTATGCATAAGCTAGTCATCCTTGGTTCACCTTCAGAGAGCTACACCCCCCAACCTAAGATTGGTCAGACAGAGCTAGGTAGGGTGAATCCCACTTTTATCCCTGATTATGTTTCCATACAACTTCAAAAGAATCAAACCACCACCCGTCAGTCAGGGTAGGGGGTTATTTAACAGACCATGAGTGGGAGCTCAACAGCTAATGCCAGATGATTATCCAAGTGATTATCTGATCATTCATCAGTTACCTCAGTCAGAAAGCTTCTCTATACTTGGGTGCTCAGAAGGTCTCTTTCTGACAGGCTCCTTCTTGTTGCAGTACAAGCAAATTCAAAAATATTCAGACTGTGCATCTTTTAGTTTGCTTCAACCACCCCATTGCTGACCTAATAGTCTCATCTTTAAGTTTGTTAAATGCATGACTATGCATAAGCTATTAGCAATTTAACCTCAAAGCCAAAGCAATACGAATGAAAAGTTCATTATTTATTCCTTATTTTACATTCCAACAGAAGAAAGTAATTCCTATACTGCTCCCCCATTTTACATAAGTGGAATTTTTCAACAGCAGAAATTTGATAGGCAAATGTTTATCACCAAAACCAAGGGTAAGACCTACACCACCCATGGTGAATAACAAGCTTCAGCTGCCTTTCTTTGGCAGTAGATTTTATATAGTACCTCACAGACTTATTATACTTACGACATATTACCTTTTCTCTTTGTCCAAAGCAGAGAAACTACTTCAGTGCTACAAAGATTCAGTTCTCATTTTCAAGAAAATATTTAATGAATTTAGAGCCGTGATTTTAGCAGAGAGCACCCAGTAGCAATCACATTGACTATGATTGACTTACTCTAAATTCTTTTCTAGGTGTTAAGCCTTACAGCTCAATGCTGTAGGTTAACACAAATCTGACAGTCAAACCTGCATCCCACAGCATGCGGAGCCACCACCAGGTAAAACCAAGTATCAGGTAGCAACTTTCAGTTAGCCCTCTCCAGAAAAACTTGTAAATATTGAAGAATGGTCTTCTTGTAAAATGGCTTTGCAACAGTAATGGCCTACCTCTCTACAAGTTCTTTCAATCAGTGTAACTGGTGTGTTTTAAAGGAGAAAGAACTATCCGTTATGTTCCTTTTAACAGCCTTTTGAGTACGCAAGTCCCATTAACATTCCGGGGACACAAAAACAAGGCCTGGCAACATACAGAAGGCAAATATTCAGTAACTTTCAAGAGCTAAAAGAAATACGGTTTTATGTTTCAGAACAATACAGAAGAAATCTAACCACTACAGAGACGAAAAAGCAATAGAGACAAAAGAGACAAAGAAGTGTCTCAAATCCCTTTTTACTAAGTTGAAGAACAGATGATCGCACAGCTGAGAATAGGGGTGAGAAACATGTTTTTGTCTGGTTTTTTTCCACAAAGTGTAGTCCCACAACAGGCACAAGATAGCTTATGTTTTATGTTTTCGTCTCAGGAGGCTGGCCATACAGCCAGGTCTGAAAAACCTTGCTGCCAGGCCAAGTTCCTCCCTTAGATGCGCATACTTAGTTCCCTCTGAAAAGACAAACCATAATACACGCCAGACTAGGATCTGATCGTTTTCTGTTCTCCAGTCTCCTGGCAGCTATTAATGGGTGCACTAGAACTGTAGCACCATTTATTAGTTGTTAAAGTTTCCTACTTACATGCCAGACTTGTGTGGAATTAACACATTTCAATGATAATGTTTCATTTCTCTTACTTTAAAAGTTTGCTACAAATTAACCCCTAATTTGGTGAAGCAAGTGCACAAAAATACAAATGCACAGACACCCTTAACCAGTATAATAACATAATATCATAAGAAATGGGCATTGCACAAAAGCATGAATGTGTTTGAACTCGTCCCCCTTAGTTTCTATATCCCCAAGTCAGTAATGCTATGAACACACTCCTTCCTGTTCTGGTGCTTAAGAGAGGGTAAACGGTACCTTGAGACCTGTATTTTACTACAGAGTCACGGAAACATAGACATTTGCGATATTAAACATGTGCTCATGTGTTCATAATTACCATGAAACTTGGTTTTCTTGTAGCTGAGGAAAGCAGCTTCCCCTTTGTTTAAAGACTACTTTCATGAGAGCCATTAAGAGCTCTGGCAAACCCTGACTGTCACAGGCTTAGTGTGGCCCGGCAGAGCAGGGGGAAGCACAAATTAACACAGCCATACATCCAGTTTTATGTATACCACCGCACACAGTTTCACAGTAGCATTCTCCTCAGAAAGCTCTATGTCCGTAGAGCAATTCTGTCTACAGCTAACAACTAATGGGACTGGGGTCAGATTCAGCCTGAAACGTGTCACTCGGCTGCTTACATACAGGCACGACGGCCAAATATCCACTGTCCAGCCAAGCAGAGATGGGGATGCAGAGTCCTCGTTTGGCCCATCAGCTGCGGCGCATTTCCACTGTGCTGGGGACAAACTGCCACCGTGTACCCCGAAGGAAAGGTGGTACGGGTATCTGCTTGGTTTTGGCTGGGGATCAAGACTAACAGCTTTGTAGATTTTAGAACAGTCATACTCAAACACATCGTTTTATTGACAAATATGTTAAAAACAAATCTAGATCTACTCTACTCTCCTTGTGCAGACAGGAAAAGGAATCTAAAGCCTTGTTATAATCTCAGTTTTTGAAATTTTCAGGCATGATTCACCATTTAATAATTTTAGTATATTCTTCTCTAAAATACTTTGGATGCTAAGAATTACAATGATTCCGTCCATGAAATTCTTATTATTTTTTAAATCATTATAGCTAGAGTTCCCAAGCTTAGTTTTTGTTGGAAGCTATCCTCTGAAGGCTTTTCTGGAGACACTATAAGAGCAAATCTTAAAACAGACAAGTTGGTTTCAATTCAAAAAAGGCAGAAATAACATTATTGTAGCACTGTGAAAGGAATAAAACAATGCAAACATCAGTCTGGACAAAGTTTAGATATAATGAAATAGCATTTATGCGACCATGTCATTAACAACCAGAGAATGAACTTTTGTGAACGCGTAATTTTCTCATGTGGTTTTCCCAGCATCATACCAGAAACCAGTGGTAGAGCCAGGTTCTAAAACCATAAAGTTTCCAAATTTCAGTCCAAGAGCTTTAGCAAAATACTCTACCTCCTTTTACTAAACTAGATATGGGCCTGAACATCCCTTCATTCTGAATTCAGACCAAATTCAAGGTCCATTTTTATAAGCTGCCTATTCAGAATTTTGGATTTTTATTTCTGTTCATAACGTGATAGCATAGGCTTTGCCCTGCTGTGGCAGGCAATTCTAATATGAAGAAAATGCTATTTTTAAGGTCTGCCCACAAACCTGGGAGATAGCCTGCTGAGCTATAAAATTTGTTTCCAGCCTTTGTTTCCTTCTTCCAGCCCTATAGCTCTTTCTAGAAATAATCCACAGAGAGATAAGCAATGATGTAGGAGCATGTTTACACACATGCTGTCAAAATGTGGAGCATATATTCAATATGTAAGGTCCTGATTTAATAGAAATATTATCTCAATTTGACAATTTTAGTGTTATAACTTTGATGTTATGAAATGCCTCCAATTCTACAAAGGCAGCATTTGCTATACTCATTTTGTAAGTGAATGCTTTGTTGCTGTAATATTCCACTTGACAGATTTAATGGTAATTTTCAAAGCTGAAGAAACTACACTGGTTATACTTTTTACCATTAATTTGAACGGGGGATTAAAAAAATAAAAAAATAAAAGGTGTGTGTTTATCTTAGTATCTCTCAAATTTCAAGTATATTTCATTACAGACAGCATTTTTAAGAAAACCCTAAAAATGCATTTTTGAGAGTGATGTGGAAGAAATTAGATAATAATAATTGCCCCTAGCAACAAAGGGAAAATAGTTTTCCACCTCTTCTCAGTCTCTGTTACATTTAACTACTCACAGTGTCTCTCCGAAGTGAAGTTAATGAGAAAGATGTATCTATTTAAAGTCTATCAAAACAACAAAAGTGAAGCTAGTATATTTACAAAAACAGGTATGCATCCACCATTTTCCTCACTAAGCAGGCCACAGGGAAAAAAATGAAGCTGTTGTGATAGTTAATTGAGGCTTTATATTTTTCTATACCATGAGATTTTTTTCTTCCATGCTGCTACTATGGAAACAAATAGTTTTCCTTACACTTCTGGCAGTTTTCCTTGCATCATTTAGTAACGAAGCAGAGGGAGTCCCAATTCAAAACAAACAAAGCAAAATCTTGCATATAAATATCTTTGAGCAGACAACTCATTAATCTCTCTGTAACTGAGACCTAACTCTCTCTTTCTCTCCATATCAAGATCTCATAGGAAAAAACGGTCAGATATTTGCAAAACAACTATAACAGAACAATAGGGTGGCTCTGAGGACAAGAATGAGCAGATGGAGATGGAAAATGTTCAACCCAAAATTGCTGACAGAAAAATGCACATCAGATTACTGTCCCAAGGTGCTCTGAAAGTTAGAAGCCTCCTACAAGCCTGAAGTGGTTATGGCCGTGGTTTGGGTGTTCTGAAGTCCTACAGCATGAATGCAAGCAAATTGGAAAAACACCTGCCTCCTGTGTTTCCCTGATTTAGTGAATTAAAATCTCATTTTAATATCCTGCCCCTTTTTGGAAAGCCTTGGCTTCCTCCATCCTTTAAGAAAAGCATTTGACTGTGATAGAATTTGTAGAGGAAAAAGTTTTGCCAGGTTTGAATACCCTAGATTTCCTTATGGTCTATGAATGAAGTGTGCCTAGATGCCCTCTTTCTCTAAAGGCTACTGATATGGCACATCAGATACAAGCATGTCTGTCCATATGTGTATCTATTCATCTATTTATATCCATAGATATGTGTAAATATATGTAAAGGACTGTCTTGAGTGCATGGATGTTTGTCTTTGGACAGGTGACAAAACAGCAGAGAGAAATCACACTGAACCAGCCTGATTGTTTTCTGTGAAAAGGTGACTAAACTTGATGGCTAGTCAAAGCACAGCCTTTGCCACAGTCACCTTATCACCAAATTAGTGGCCAATAAGGCAGGTAGAAAATTGGACGGATTGGTGTCTCAAGGAGTTGTGATGAGTAGTGCAAAGTCCAGCCAGCAGCCAGTAACCAGTGGCATCCCTCAGGTGTAGATACTTGTGTCCATACTGTTTAACGTCAATGGCAGGACAGAGTGCATTCTCAGCAAGCTTACAGATGACACAACTGGGATGAGTGGTCAACGTGCTAGAGGGCAGTTGACCCTGTTCAAAGGATTCTGAACAGGCTGGAGTAATGGGTTGAGAAGAACCTTGCGAAGTTCAATAAAAGGAAATGCAAATTCTTGCATCTGGAATGGAATAGCACCATTCAGCAATACAGTCTTGGGGGAGACTGTGTGGGAACCAGGTTTGCAGAAAAAGGACCTGAGGGTCCTGGTGGGCAACAAGGTGGCAAGACATCTTAGCATGCCCTGGCACCAAAGAGGGCCAACTGCATCCTTGACTGCACTAGCCAAAACTGTGGGCGGTAGGTCAAAGGAAGTGGACATTCCTACCTATTCATCACTTGTGAGACCATATCTGGAGTGGTGTGTTCACTTCTGCATTCCTCAGTACAAGAAAGACACTGACTTACTGGAGCAAATTCAGTGGAGGGCCACCAAGTTGGTCAGGGGGTTGGAGCACAAGACATATGTGAAAATGCTGAGAGAAGGGAGTTTATATAGCCTTAACAGGAGAAGGTTAAAGGGAGACCTTACTCATTAATTACAACTACCTGACTGTAGGATATAGAGAAGATGGAAGCAGACTTCTTCACAGAGGTACACTGAAATAAGACAAGAGGCAATGGACTCAACTTGGAACACAGGAAATTCCAATTAGATATAAGGAATACATTGTTTTTCTTCTTTTCAATGAGGGTGGTCAAATACTGGAACAGGTGTCCAGAGAGGCTGTGGGATATCCATCCTTGGAGGCGTTCAAGACTTGACAGGGTACAGCACTCAGTAATCTGATCTAATTAGAGCTGCTTTGAGCAGGGGAGTGGAATAGATGGCCTCCAGAGGTCCCTTCCAACATAATTTACTTTATGATTTGACCAATCAATCAATCGATCTAACTACTAACTAATTACTAATATACACACACGACCTATATCCAAAGTCTGAGGATGAATGCAGTTAGAAGAGTTATTTCTTCCAGAATGCAAGCTGAGGATTATTAGTAGTACTAATAATAAAAATTATCTCTGAAGATATGCAAAAGTGTTATTTAGTTGTTCCCTAGGTTCCCATTGTACTTTGCCTTTTCATTCTTTCCCTCAAAAAAATTCACTGTAATGGAAAGGAATCACTTATGATTCACACAGCTCATCAGTAGGGTGTTGTGGGAGGACAGATTAGTGAGCTTTATTGCTGTGCCTCTAATAAAAGAATGAGGCAAGAGAAATAATAACCTAGAGCTTTCATAGCAATGGAAAAGCAGATCAGCTTCAGGGTGAGCTATGTGGTGATTTTGAAACACACAGTAAAGGAAGATACCCTTCTGAGTGCCAAATAGGAGATATGTGATTTCTTTGTTCAGAGTCATTTATATGTATTGATTTTTGTACTCTTCTGCTCAGGTCACTAATAACGATGCCACTGTCCCAGCAGGAAATGACTGGAAGCCTTTGCAGAATCATACCAAAAAATCACCAAGTTATGTTATGTTAGATCAGAGAAGGTGGAGAAAAGGAACAGTAACATTAAGGCATCAAATTAAAGACAACCTGCAACCCAACCTCTTCATATTTAAGTAAGGAATGCTATTAGTCAGCATGATACAGAGAGACAGAGTTTGGTGTCATCATGACCATAAACTTTGGCTTAAGTTGCCTGCTGAAGGCAAAGAACTGCCCTCCACTTATCTTTGATGTGTCTATGATCACAACCTGTAGGTCAGAATCAATACATTTTCTTGGAAACAAGTTAGTAGCTACTACAGACTATATCTGCTGGTTTATGCTGCCATCCCTACACTGAGTATCTAAACACCATTATTAGGCAGTACCACCCCCAGAGAGGAATCCAGCCTATTCACAAGATATGTATCATCATAAAAGAGCTGCATATTTCCGAAGTTGTGGCTGTTTATTTTCTTTTGCTATCGGTAGATTCAGCTTGGTTTGATGGTGCTGCTACACTTTCACATGTCAAATTCCAGACTGGTGCAAGCAATAATATGGTCATGGTGGGATGTTTGCTGCTGGCCTGCCTGAAGAAGCCTTCAGATGCTGTAATTGCACCAGCATATGATAACTTAAAAGCATCTTCATCCCTTGCCAACTTGTCCCCACCTTGATTGCCTATATCATGTTTACACCCAGAACAGTTGATAGAGTGGCAGTACACTAAACATCAAACTTCCGAACTGACTTTATACCACATGAACTCATCAGTGATATAATTTTGTGTTTTGTTGAACATGAGGGATCTTAGAGGAGAGTAGAAGGAGGATTTCACATTCTCATTCCCTGCAGAAATCACTCTCAGCCAGAAGTAGAGGTCAATCTAGACCTCAAGGAGAAGGGAACAGAAAGAAAAAATTGTGAGAACCCAGGAAAAATGAAATTTCCTGATGAGTGACTTCTTCAGTAAATTAGTTGTTCAAGAAATCTAGCGTAACATTCCTACAAGGACCTGGGTCACAAAATCCATGCTCAGCCATTTAGCTCCTGTTATAAGACCAGGGCTCAGAGGCTGAAGTTTCTCAGGAATGCCCCCAACGTACAGAAACCAATCTACTCCCTTCTAAATCAAGAGCTGCATCTTAGGCAAATAAAGCACACACAGTTATGAAGTAAAAAAAAAAAAAGAATGCACCACATTGTGTGCAGCACCAAAGAGCACAGGTTTTGTGGTGAAGTGGCTGATAAAATCTCCAATTTATCTTTCCTGTCATTCTTTCTCACATGGGGCTCTTCTATCA
The DNA here is from genome assembly GCF_000687285.1 of Phaethon lepturus. NCBI lineage: Eukaryota > Metazoa > Chordata > Aves > Phaethontiformes > Phaethontidae > Phaethon > Phaethon lepturus. Next base: position 18,114 of record NW_010556122.1, on the reverse strand, counting down.
ATTAACGGCACACCTGTGAAATAAATGTTCAATTAAGTAAAAAGCACCAGTACAAGCGTGCATATTAAAACACAGACACTGGCATTTATTCAATATTATAATCCTCCTCCAGAAACCAATAAACACAAAGTGTGTTGTGACACAAAGCCATACAGTTCTGTTTCTAGAGAAGAGACCAGAGACCACTCTTGTTCAAGAGGGCAGATGTAACTTAACCCTCTTAAACAGATTGCTGGGGAGAAGCAGGGTGCTGTACGTCGATTCCTGATTCCAAGAGGTGCAAACACAACGTTGCCTCTCTGTACATTATTAACTGCTCAGACTTATACTCTAAACAGCACTAATTTCAAGAACAGAAAAGCCCACCTCCTACAGGTCAACAGCAAAGACAACTCACTTCAAACACTGAACCAAAATGTTTCTAAGGCTCTAAAGCTCTTATTCGTTCCCGCTTCTGAACAAGGTGCCAAGTCTACCCTGGGCAGTCAGGAGTTCTGGATCACAACTCATCTTTTCCCCTGTATTCCTCCTTCTCCGTGCACACTGCTGCTTACACAGCTTCCCCTGCCACCGGAGCCCACTATTACTCCACCGACTAATCCACTGGATGGCTTCCCATAGGCCAGACTCTCCTTTTTAATGTACTGCATATCACATGATTTATATTTAACTTTAATAAACATGTCCATTTTACTGATAATGGTATTGGAAATTGAAGACTGCTGCAAAATGTTAGACAGCATCCTGCAGCCTCAGAATCTTACAGACACAGGAGGATTTACCAGCTGCTACTGCAATTCCCAACCACGGCATATCAGTTACTGCTGCTTGTAGCAAGAAGAATCTCAGTTTCTTCAATGTGCTGATTGAAATAAATTATAAACAAATTAAATTCCAAATTATTGAGTAAGGTAGATGATTGATACAGCTTTCTGGAAACGAGAAGTTTTCCTTTTCCAACTACTCTCAGAACAGTTTTGTCAAGATACAATCCATGGACAAAGAATCAACTCCGACTTGTGGTTTTTTTTTAAAAAATAGTGATTATGTGTCTCAAAAAGTAAAATGGAAAAAGAAAAGATGGACACAGTTGGCCTTGAAATAGGCAAATGTCTTTTAAAATGACACCACTTGGACAATAACAAATTCTCCATCTGTGCTTTGCTATAGCACTGCTTTTTACTGTCGATGACCAAGCATCACTCCAACAGCACCAAAGCTAGCTCTGAAGACCTTGAAATGAATGAAGCCTTTGAGAAGACCTCTTGCATTTCTTCTTCAGAAGAGTAGATATGCTGTTCATACAGAAGACTAAAGCACTTTTCTTGTAGTGATCCAGTGTTGGTAATTAATGTACACCACCAAGATGCTAACAGAAGGGAGGGGATTAAGGGAACAACTGAACAAGGCACTAATGGGATTGCAAGTATAGGCTATGAAATCTGGATCAGACCTTTGTGTGGCAGCTCCCACCTGGAGTCTGGGGTCACACTGGTGAGGTGCTAATGAAGCATAGTATAGATGATACACGACAAAAGGGACACACTAACAGGCTCTGCTGTCCTGTGCAGGTTCCTTAGTGCACCATGAGGTGCAGAACACTTACTCCTCTCTGGCTGGGCTAGGCTACAGAAAAGTTGGGAACCACTGTTATCAAGGACTGAATTCCCTAGAAGTGTCAAGTGGGTATACTTCAGATTTCACCTTCATATACTTACAGACCTTTAATGGGAAAGGAGAATTGATACTGTAAGAAGCACAGAGAAAGCTGAAGTCAGTAAACATTTCCAGTGCTCAGTTTCATCTTGAAAGCTTCTGATATCTGTGCATTTCGCCTGCTTAGAAGCTCTGCATTATCAGCATGCAGGATGCGGCATTAGAAAACACGCGGTACAAATGAGACTGATCCTACACTAGTATTTTACCCACATGGTCCTAAGATGCTTGTATGCATCTGTTTGCTAAGGAGTATCCCAGTGTCCAGTCCCACATGGCGGCCACTTCCAGGAGAACTGTGATTACACAGTACAGGGCAATATGACAGCCAAATGCAATTCCAGAGCAGTGAAAAAGAGTATGTAAATACCCCCAAACCTAAACTGGATTTTTCTTTTGCAGGGCAGCATTAGGCATTACTCATTCTCATAAACCACCTGAGGTTACTACGCATGGTCAAGAATGATGATACACAAAACACATGGTGCCCAGTAACATCACACTGGGCTAATCCTAACTGCTGATATGAGGGCTATGAGTCTGTTTTTGCTACTTAGCACTGTTGAACTCTGCAGCTTACATCATACAGATTGATTCCATATCTGGCATCCATTCAGCCTGCATGTATACTTATCCACCTCCACCTGTCTGCTTAGACAAATCAGCAATGGAAAAAAAAAAAAAGCCAGACAGCATATAAATCCATCTGCACTAAATTACAGAAGAGTTAAAATTAAATGCTATGCAATGGAAAAGTACTTTAGATTTCAAAATGGAACAACTCCCATCTACAGAAGCAGGGAATCCAGTCCACCATAGGAACAGAAAAACTGAACACTCTTACGTGTTTAAGCACAGCAGATACCAATGGGATACAACATTACAAAATAAAAACCAGCAAGTATACAGCTGTCTACTCAGTCCTAGCATCACTCAGTATTGCCTCCCACTGTTAGTCTACAATATCTATTTTCTTCAAGTCTTTGTTATGAGGTCCCTCAAACACAATGGCATCAAAATCTCATAGTTTATTGCAAGGGGATATAAATGAGGTCACAGAGGAAGCATGTACTTGGTTGAATAAATCAATTTTTTTTCACAGAATAAGAATTCTGAAACAGGCCAGTGCTGAAAAAGTAAAAAAAAAAAAAGATAATGATATCATTCTTTTTCTCCTCAAAAGAAAGATAATCCTCAAGCTGGAGGTTAAAGCTTTCTCAATGTTAGCATTATCACACATGACCTGGTAGTATTTGAATGGGACAGAGAGATGGCCTCTCCTTGTCAAATATTGCACTGACACTGTTACAGATATTTTTTTTAATGTAGCTATAAGTAGGAGCAGGTGTGGGTTTTGGTTATATTCTGCTTTCCTACAAGCTTTAGAGTTTTGCAGCTTCCTGAGTTGCTGTGTTTGCCATAATGTGTTCTCATAACGAACAACATACCACTCTTGGCTTTTTGTGGTATGAAGGGAGCACCAGTTATTCATGATGCTTAAGTCCTGCAGAGCTATAATTCCAAGTTTTTCCTAGAACTGTAACCAGGAGGTAGAGACTGGTGACAGAAGTATTCAGGCTGGCAAGAATTAAATATGAATTGATATGTGTGTGTAAGAGAGAAAGCACCAGAAGAAACAGCAGAACAAGGGTTAAAAAAATAACCTAATGAAGAACACTGTCCCCAGACAATCACGCTGAGGAATGTGTCAAACCCAGACAATGTGCAGTGTGATAAGACTGCAGCAGAAGTGACTCATTAATGGAAGACACTCCGAGAACAGGACAATGGATGGCAACAAGGCTGCAGAACATCATACATGGCATCTCCTCCTCGGTTATCACAGCAGAAGGATAATAGCAAAACACTACTCCTAAACGGACATGAGAGATCTGTCCAAAAACTAGTTCATCCTTGTGAATCATGAGGAACCCCA
>NW_010556122.1:0-14431 GCF_000687285.1 Phaethon lepturus | reverse complement strand
GGAAGCCCAGAGTGGTGATGAGGTTTCACCAGCCAGTGCTTTGTGTCACGCACAATGACAGACCACTCAGACACACTTGGTGCTTGTGAGTAAGTGGAAGTAAGAGTGTGAATGAAGACAATCACTGACGGAATGAGGGTGATTAAAATCAACTTACTTGGAGTTTTTGCAAATAACTTGCACCTTTGCCTTCCTTTTAGATCTAACACTGTTTTGCTGCACCAGCTGCCAAGAAGTTTCTCTGTATAAGCATCTATATATATACTGTGTAGCCAGGTCCATGAGGGTGACCTGTCCTATAAGGATTTTAAAAAGTTCAAAAGCCCTTATACCAGATAATAAAGTCTTCTAGAAATTAATATTCTTCAAGATAATGTTATTCACTCCCTTTTCCATTAAGGATTTTTTCCTATAACATGCATTCCTCAACATTTCTTGGACAATGGGAAAGAGCAGAGCTTCTCCATCTTCCTCAACCCAGACCACAGGTAACTGCAGATCAAACGAAAGAATACCTACCAAGCAGTCTTGATGACTTTCAAGCTTTCATCAGCTGGCTGGGTTAATCTAGAGCCATGCTATGCATTCATGGGAACAAACTGCTTGTTAGTGGTGTGAACAAGGGGGTTCTGAAATATTGCATAAGTTTTAAAACAACAGCTATTATTTTAACAGTGGTCATTTTCAGGCTACTGTGGTAAGCACACCACCCAATGTGACTTGAAGACTGAAGAGTATAAGAATGGGATATTTCAAGAGGTCGAGCTTCCAGGCAAGAAACCAAGCATCATGGAACAGCTGCTGAAAGCCTTCTTGAGAGTTTATGGTGAGAAAATAACAAAGCTCTTCAACAAAAATCTGGGAGGTCCTCTTTCTCTGAAAGTTGCCATGCAAAGGTTAAACATGGAAACTTCTTAATGAGTGCTGTAATTGTTTTCTGTTTGACACAGAGAGTAATAGAAAGCAGATGTTTCTGAACAGCCACCTCTAAGGAAAGGAGAGCAGGGATGGATGAGGGAGAAAGGCAGTTGGACATAAACACTATGGCTTCAGAGTACAAATTTATTTATAGTATGTACACAGCTGAGAAGCCAAAAAAAAAAGCAGCAAAAATATTATCCAGGAGGGACCTAAGGCGTACACTTAGCCTTACATTGAGCATATTAGCAGCAGATAGATGTTAAACAGATGTTTGTTGTAAAAATATCCATAATAACACATCTCCACATATAGACTTAAGAAATAACTGGCTCACATGCAAAATTTAAAGGAGAGGAATACATGTTGGAAGAAAAAGTTCCAAGACAGAGTGGTTAAGACCAAAGAGATGGGGGTCTACTCAGCAACACAAATGGAGCAATAAGATTAAGTGCCACTCTGGAAGATGGAGTGACATGGTACAAAAGTGCTGAGTGAAGAGAGATGTCTGTATTACCTAAGGACATGAGTAATTTTGATCTCTAAAAGCCTGCAAAGATTTCTAGCCCTGGGAGCGAGATGTCATATGAACTTCAAGACGACAGTCCTGATTCTGCATGAAACACATCTGAGAGATCTTTTACCTAGATCTCAGACTGGGACCAAAGCCAATGATAACAGTTTCAAAAACACTGGCACAACAAAGAATGAAATGTGTGCACTTGTATAAATGAAACTGTATCAACTGAATGCTTATGTGAAGAGTCATTACTGAACAACAAACTAAGTTTTATAAAATATCATATACCTGACTTAATTCTGCATCGCTTCTATTTTTATTGAATCTTCTCTGCATTCTATTAAGATTTGCATGAGGGTGGGAGAAGTCATAACATTTATGAGAAAAGGAGGTAAAGGACACTGATCACATGTTGAGGGAATCCAGAAAGTTCAGCTGAAGATTAAAAGCACCTCCTCCAAAACTCTCATTTGACACTTCAGTATCTTACTTGACTGGACTCCAGACTCCTGAATGATTCCTGCCTGGCTGCTAGGCAGTGGCTAGAGCATTAAAGCAACAAAATCTCTGTGAGGCTCTTCCTTTCCAAGCATGATTTTAATCAGAAAATGTTTGCATGCTTTTTGTCTATCTCATAATTTATAGATAGCACAGGAATGTTTGGTTAGTTTATAGCCAGCTTTATAAGCATCAGAAGATGCCACAGTCATTGCATACTCAGGGGCTAAAAGACATTTTTGCAGGAGTTCCTAGGAGGCTGGAAACTTTGGAGATATCATTTATTTTGCCTTGCTTTCCCCTTTCCTTTTCTTTTTTTTTTTTTTAATCATTCTGAGCCTAATCAGAAGAAGAAAGCATGCAAAATATTAATCAATGTTTTCTCTTCTGCCCGCAATAAATACTAATAAAGAATTGAGCACCCATCAAAGTAATGCATCAAAATCATCTCACAGCCACTGACACTTCTTGTTCTGGCCAGATGTTTGGGATGACCCCAGTAATATCAGCAAAGAACCAAGAACAAGTGACAAGAATCTGACTGCAGACGTGGAAGATTAATATCACAAGTGTAGTTTCTAGAGGTGTATCTGTGAGTTTGAAGAACAGAGAGTCGGTGGGTGAAACAGTGGTGTCAGTGGTTGACTTCAAAGCAAAGGGCTACATAGCCCAGAAGAAAACAAAACAGAAAGAATGAAACATCCCGTTCTAGAGGAGGTTATAGACATATAAAATGATCAGAAACATGAAGGATACACGGTCTCATTCCAAGTAGGATACACTACTGGAAATGCCAGTTTCTGTTTAAGAGCAGATTGATCACTAACAATAAAAGCCATACCAAGATTGTGTAGATTGACAAGAAAAGCAACGACAGCAAGAAGTCATTTTTCATCCAGAGGAAGGCACTGTATACTCTGTTTTGTGACAAGAGTGAAAACAGACCAAAATATTCACCTGGAAGATATCTAGAAGTGAAAAACACTTTCTATGCATGGAGGTGACAAGACGGTTCTTTTAGGAGCAGAGATCAGGAAGGGTATTATTTTCAGAAAAACGATATAGCCACATGTTTAAGCCTGGAAAATTAAGTTTTAGGCAAGAGGAAAGAGCTTATGATAGGAGCCACATGAAGACAAGGGTAGACGGCCAGATAAAAAAAATGAAGGTTTGAAAGAGTCCTTTTGGAAAGATTTTTTCCAAAAAGCAAGTATTTATTTATTATAATACCAGTACTGTCCATAATGCAGACACAGATGGTGTGTCTACATGTGCATTTCAGTTCAAATTAGAGTTTTAAGTAAAGCTCATGATTGACTCTGTTTAGCATGCTTAGGTTCACACAGACCTCATGAAATGGACTCGATGGATTTTAGCTAAAACCTTAAGATGCACTCCAAAAGCACACCAGATGCAACTGAACCAGTAAGGAACGTCTGCAGCCAGAGAACCAAACTACAGCAAAGAAAACTGTGACATTTCCATGCATATTTTTATCCATGATCCCCTCAGATTTTTCATTACTTCCATATTGTCTTCCTTTCATTTAATGACCTTGGTCTTATCTGACAAAATAAAAGTTGCCAGCTTTCTTCTTCATGTTCTCCTGAACAAGTCATCAAATATGCATATATATCCTGTAGTTCAGTCACTAATGCCAAATAACTTTATAACCTCACTTGGAAATCCAGGCAATGGAATATAAACCTTACATGTGACACATTACTTATATGTTTAGAAAAGTGAATTACTGCTTGATGGTATAATTTCAACAGGCTTTTGTTAATGTTGTGCTAGGCTACCCACCATCTTAAATGCAGGATTTTTAATTATTTAAATATAATAAAATACAAAGCATTTCCTAAACACTAAGCTTTTATGCTTGCCATTGTTTTGGCCAGAAATAAGGACTCCCTGATAGAAAGCAGAGTTTGGTCAGATGTATTGATCCCTTGTTAGGGGTATCTGCGATCCATGTTGATTGTGTCAATAGATACATATCCTCTGCTGCACCGAAGTCAGCAAGCATTGCCCCATGAACTACAGGGTTGAGTTTAACCATGGTTCCAATCTGAAAAATGTTATCAAATATCAGTGATGCAAACAGCCCACTTTGTGGGGTATTTTATAATTTCAGGTAGAAAAGAACGTTGAGTTTTTTTCCTAGTGGCAGAGATTTGTTAATATTGGTGCTTTACCTTTAACAATCTAGTCTGCCGACATTTCCTCATGTGCATAGTCTCAGTGAAGCAATATTACCAGGCCTCATAAATCTCTGGATATTTGATAGTTTTTCTAAAGCCTCAGATCCTAGTTAAATGACTGCAAGAATTTCAACTTTCAACTTAATTCTTTTTTCTCAAGATAGCCTGAAGCAATACTAAATGAATGAATTCTGGGACTCAACCAGCCAAACCAAAAATGAATCACAATTCATTTTATAATCACAATTCTAACCCAATTCTGAAATTCCATTTATGACTTTTTAGTGTTTCAAAATGGTCTGTTAAAGAAGATAGAATGATTCATGGGAACAAGAAATGAATGGTTTGCTCTTATTCCTCTTTTTATGCTACTCTACAAAAACTCTATAAAATTACTTGATCTGAAACTAATTGACAAAACAAATGGAAACTACAGTAGCCTAAAAAAAGGGATATAGTCATGATTGCTATTATAGCAATATTTCAATCCTTAATGCTGTAACTGATCTATTTTTCACTCTATCCAAAGCCTAATGTAAATGTCTTAGCTAAAGTGTTTCTATTTCAACTTCATTGGTCCTTTGTGACTCCTAATTAGAGATTAGATAATTGATATTTCCAGCACAAGAAAAATTGGAATCTTAAACCAACACCTGCTTCCAATAATAACACACAGAGAGAACCTGCAACTCACATGGTAACAGAAGTGTAGTCTTTGCAGTTAGCATTGTAACTACAACAATCTGTCAGCTGAGAACACAGGACCAAATGCCTTTGTGACGTGAAACCATGAAGGTCCTCGAAAAACCAACACACCTTTGCACAGGGAAAGCAGTCTCTGGCCACCCTCAAACTGGACCTACCTGATATGGAGAGAGCTTTCTGTCCAGAACTATTTAGATGGTCATACACATAGCAGATGGTCTTTATCCAAAATTATCTCAATGGACTAAAGGGATTTCACTATTTTGACAGATATAAACTTTCATTCATTCTACTAGTAACTTTAGCTGCAACATGAGAAAATATCTGCTCTAGGTATTGAGTACTTTAACATACAGAGGAGGCTTGATGAATTCTGCAAAGCAGCTCTGCATCCTGGCTCACAAAAATATACCTGCTCTCAAGCTAAGTATAGTCATTTAGAAAAATTTAGACCCTTGGCTTCCTCCTATAAATGCAGATCCCAGCTGCTTTTTTTCCCACTCATGTCATCCTCGGTGTCTCATGACCACAGACAATTTCCCAAAAATGTCAGATGATTATGAAAAGATGTAGCTGTAATTTTTAAAAGAATTTTCCATATCTCTAACCTGAAAAGAGCATTTCATCCTAAAGGCCCTAAGAGGAAAAAAAAAGATTCATTACTGATTTTACACCCGTCTTATAATTTAAGTTTTAAATTTGTATGATTAGGGTAAAGGGTACTTCCTATGATGGAGTTTGTAAAACACCTTTTGGATGGCTGTGGTTTTTAAGCAGTACTGCAACTGAAATGTTAAATGATAAGAACCATTATAGTAAAAGTAATAACAATCCTACCAGGATTGTATCACCACGTATTTTCAAGAAAATCCCTAGAACTGTTTGATTTAATTAAAAGCGTTTAAAGTTTTTAAAAATTAGATAAAATGTCAGACTTATGAATATCAGGTTGCTATAGTCTCCTTCCTCTATCAGTTCTATAAAGTCACAGCTATTACATGGAGGAAGATCTGTGCTTTCCCACTCGGCTAAGATTTTTGCGGTGTTCCTGAGTGTGCCAGTACTGAGATGCTCAAGGGGAACACATGAGGATGCATCCTGAAGATACAGGTTAACAGAAATCTACTGCCATTCTTCATACAGTAATCTCAAAGGGCAGCAAGCTGAAAAGCAGCAGCTATGGACCCATGATAACTTCAGTCTGGCCCTATACGGTTTAATCCTGACTTTCTGTCATTCTTTTGCCACATGCTGAACTGTTACATTTTGATGATTCAAATAAAAAGGGCAAACTGTTAAATTATAAAGCTCCAAAGCAATGAATTACAGGACAGTCAATTAAATTTAGCACTTCTTAATATGACAAAATAAAGGTATACGTTACATTAGCTTTTCATTTTTTAGAATATTGTATTACTGAACAAACTTTAAAATCACTGTTTTTTTGTCACAAAAAAAAAAAAATACTAAGACAGAGGTACCATGTTACTGGGCTACCATATGGAAAGCGTTATATATAAAAGGATCAACAGTGATTAAATTATTTTTGTTACAGACTAATGTAGTCAAGCAGCAGAAGACTTGTGCTTTAGTATGCAAAGAAATAATATGAGAAAAAAATGTCTAAATCTTTTTGGCAGGAGACCTGAAACTAAACAAATCACATCAAAAGCCAGGAATTTATGCTTATAAAATTCCTCAGAAAAAAACATGCAGTGATCCCTTATTACATTTGTGATAAATGATTTAGTCCCGAACAGGATTCACTCATTCCTCACACATTTATTCATAAAGCTGTTGGAAATAGCAATCCCTGATACGATACACACCTGGACCGCTTAGGTATCAATTAAAATTGGCCAGGGGGAAAACAAGGGCTCACATGGGGGGCTTCATGTATTAGATACTTGGTGTTGGGTTCTTCACATGGGACTTGTAGCACTTTTCAGAGTTCAAGGTTTAATTTGAAAATGTAGCCCCTTCCTTTCTATCGGAAGGGGTACTTGAAGCATGGGGAAGAAAGGGGCAAACCTAGCTCGGCTCTTCCACAGCCTCAGTAAGCCACCTCCCATCCCACCTTTCCATCCCTTTGTGTACCAGCATCACTGCCTCGGGGAAAAAGCACAGTAGAGCATGGTTCAGCCAGAGTTGCATCTGTGCCTGCACTTCATGTCCCTCAGCACACTGTTGGAGACCTAATCTCTTCCACTGCATGGGAGCTTCAGGGTCCATCAGTCTACAGAGCAGTTCTGCAGTAACTTTCAGAGCGGAAGTAGCAAGTATGAAAAGCAGGAAAATCCTAAGCAAATGCAAACTTGGTGGATTTCCCAGCACTTTGCAAAATACGCCATGAGGAGGCTGAAGTGCATGAGGAGCCTCAAGGTCTCAAGTGCCAGGATGTATCAAGCTGAAGAAATAACTTTTCTGGATTCAGAGGTTGTAGACAAGGCAGCCATCACGTGAGAGACACGAGTCTCCTCATAATTACCACCATAACTACCTTAGAGCATAGCTAACATTTAAATCCTGGTGAAAAGATAGCAGTCATCAAAGGCCCTCAAAAACAATTTCACTTGTTAAAAATTATCAGCTTTGGTTTTCATTTTGTTTTCCCTTTTTGTGGTTTTTTCTGTTTGTTGTTACTACCATTCACCTGGAGCCACGAAAGACATTTAGCATGAAAGCCAAGAGGGCAACATCTGCAAAAAAATTGGTTCTTTTTTCCACCGGGTCCACCAGGAACCTGACCAGTTTCTGGCAAGAGCAGTCAGTAAGGGCCTTTGCAAACCTCTGCCAAAGCAGAAGCTGACTGCCCACTAGGTTTTAGTAAGAGGGAAGCATGCGTGTTTCACTTGTGCTTTTAAAAATCACTTAATGGGCATTTTAAAAAAAACATGATTGAAATTTGAACCCTAGGAAATCTTGGGCTCTTGAAGGCCAGAGATATCTTTCTGTAGAGATTCTGAAAATGCTTCTCTATACCAGCTCAGTCCTAGTTTAGTAGGGGTTGTCACTGATGATGATGATGATGATGACAGCTAATGATGACGATGTTATAAAAGAACAGTGACATTAGTAGCTAATCTGCTCTATACATCAGGACTCAAACCCACTTAACCTTACTTGTAGGGACTGTGTGAATGACTTAAAAGGGAAACTCTCCTGTGATTACTGAGAGCAACATCTGATTCTTAAATTCATAACCATAAAAGTTGTGACAATTTTACTGTAAGATTATTTCTGATTAAGCTAAAATGGCATATCTGCATGCTAAAATTGCTTTAAAACATCTTTTTAATTTTGAAGGCAAAATATATAGCATTTAATTTGGCATTTTTATTGTAAATAATTGCAATCTTTATGACCTGTAAACCAAACGAAAGTAAGTTTTTCCATTATGTTATTTTTGAACCAGGCAATTTCTCTGGCAGTATTTTGTGCATGACTGAAAGCTGCCTGTTAAACATAGTGTTGGTAATCATTTCATATGACTGACAAGGGAAATATGGATGGATTATTCTGTGTTAGTAAGAAATCTACTTAATCTCAAAGCCATATCTCCTTGTGGGTCAAATCTATCTTGCAGTATTTTTTTATTATCATTTTATACATGAAATACTCGCTTTAAACACAAAAACAATTTTATATCTGTGATAAAAACAGGACTTTATTTCATCAAGATAGAGGACACTGAGTTGCAGGAGGTGCAATTTAACATTGTGTTTTCTTACCTCTGCTTGCAAAGCCCCGGCCTTTAATGAAACCAGCTGCACCGTGCTGCCATGTTGTAACAAGAGCAGAAACGGGCTTGCAGAATGGGTCACCTTTTCAGACTTTTCACTTCCTCAGCATAAGGTCATTTTCACAAATATCTCGGTGGAGGACGTGATCTGACAGCTGTAGAGATACATTACTGAAGTCAAGCAGACATAAACCTGATCAGAGGTTTTCATTTGAAATGACAACAGCTGCACTCCAGTCGCCTGCTTACAGACAGACAGGTTAGCATAAACGCAGCACTGAAGGGCACAGGATTTAGTTTGTGGTGCAAGCACAGGCACACACACACAGACACACACACCCCCCCCACACCCCAATTTCAGAGCTGTTACATCCGTTCACTCAGTTTTGGGAAACTGCACCCTCAGGGGGCAAAGCAGTCCGGTCATGGGCCCTCACCTGAGTCCAGAGATGACAAACTGGAGTATAAAACACAGCTAAGACCCAAAATTAGGGGCAGTGTTTCATGAAACAATAACATGAACAGTGTTCACTTTAGCAACAGGATTAATAATTGCCATCCCATCAACTTCTCATTTTGCATTCTGGATCTCAACAGGCAAGAGGAGCCATGAGCTCTGCTTTGGAACCAGGATTACATGGAGTAAAAAAGGGTTTGCCTAAAGGCTGATGGAGATTCCTGTAAGACATTTTAAATATGACTCTGGAAGCCCTGGGCCACTCTTACGCATAAAAGCCTGGTATAAAACAGCCCCTCTGAGAGCTCAGGGCAAGATTGGGAGGATGGTCCAAAAACTGCCCATTAGCTTTCAGACAGGAGGCGGCCATGACTACAGCCCCAATAAATAGCTCCCTCATAAATCACAGGTAATGGGGTAGACTCAGGCCCAGCCCCATTCCAGCGAGCATTGCTGTGAAATACTACTCAGCAGGGACCACCAGGACGATGGAGAAGATCATGCTGACCTCTGGGAGCAGCCCAGAAGGGCTGTGTGTTCCCCTGAGCCCGCCGCAGGGATGTTCCTCTCATTTGAACAGGAGTGAACGAGGGGTTATTCCACTGAAATTTGCTGCGATAATATCAATGCAGATTCACTGGTACAAAACGGCGGTACTGACAAAAATAAGAACTTCCCCTACAGATGGCCAAGGAATACACAGAAGTGTGTTTGTACTAGGTAGTGCATTTCCGGCGGATTATTGCCTCTTCTGGCTGACATGGTAAGAGTGGCACCAAAAATGTATATATTTGCTATGTATATGGATGGCTTGCAGCATCCAATCGTTATTTTGGAATTGGTTTTTAAAGCAAAACAAAGGCATTTCAACAGAATATTCCTTGTGTTTATGACTTTACTTACATTCATCAGTAGGCTGGGTCTCCTAGTGACTGAAAAGAAGCAAAATCTTTGTCAGGCGAGGAGTCCTCTGATAGAAAAAAAACCTCTCAGAAACTTTACTTTTCAGATACCTCTATTTTAAGTGATAAAGTTCTTTCACATCTTCTCTTTTCTTTCCAAAATTATTTTCTAGTGTTTTTTTCTGCTACATTTTTGTGTGTTGCTGCTCCCTGGAAACAAGGTGGTGTGATATCGGGGCTCTGCAGCTGTGCTAGAGATCATGTGCTGCCATTTATACATCTACTGCAAAAGAACATTTCTTCATCGTAACTGCCTTTTGGGGAAAACATATATGTATTTTAAAATGCCTTTAAGTCATGCTTAAGTCACACATTTTCCAAACAAATGTGAAAATAACTTAGTTTTTGCAATAAATTTGTTAAGATTTTGCATAGTTATAGAAATGTATGTTGAAATAACCGACTGCCTATACCCCATTCTTCAGCCAGTAGTCCCTTTTAACATATTAACCCATCAAATGCTTCCTGGCCGTGGGCCAGGTGAAAACTGGCATGTGTGGAGCATAGTTTGGGCATTTTGTCTGTCGTTTACTCAGTGCAGCCTAGCTCTGTTTGCTGCGATAACCTCTCAGCATTACTGCTGCTTCTCCTTCACCTGCTGCCAGAGCAGTACTTTTCATACTCAGAAGAATATAGATTACACATATATTCTATATATAAATCTGTCATATTAGAAAGTTACATTGAGCCTGTGTACTATGATTGTGGCTGAAAAAAATTTAAAGTCTAGGTGGATCCTTTTTATCACCTCACAACTTCTTTTTTCTATTACTACACAGCAGAGATTAAAAGTGTGTAGAGATTAGCAGAGTAGGTCAACACTGGCAATAGTAGCTGGGGATTAGGTGGAGTGAGAAATCATAAATGCATTAAAATATGCTCCACCTTGGGTTTCAGTTTAAACAAGAACTCTGCTCTGGTGGGTTAATGTTGCACCCCAGGGGAAAGCAAAATGTCCTGACATCCATAAGCACTTCCAGAAATGGTCTGCAACACACACGCTGTTCTCTCATCTGTTTTTTCACTAAAAATTACTTTTCTGTCTAACATTATTCCAAATAAGAAGGACTGAAGACTCTTCTCAACTCTTCTGTCTTGTACTGCTGTGTCACCATTTCCACTGACACTGAGAAGCTTTGTAGAAGGCACTCCCAAATTCAGATGCCACAGACTACCGAAATTAAAAAAAAACAACCAAAAAAACCCAAACAAAAAACTCTACTACGTCCTTAAGCCTGAACTTCAATGTTAGTATGTTTGAAGTGATCGTGCCCCTGTACTTGGCACTGGTGAGGCTGCATCTCAAATACTGTGTTCAGTTTTGGGCCCCTCACTACAAGAAGGATGTTGAGGTGCTGGAGCGTGTCCAGAGAAGGGCAATGAAGCTGGTGAGGGGTCTGGAGCACAAGTCTTCTGAGGAGCAGCTGAGGGAACTGGGGTTGTTTAGTCTGGAGGAGAGGAGGCTGAGGGGAGACCTTATCACTCTCTACAACTACCTGAAAGGGGGTTGTGTTGAGGTGGGTCTTGGTCTCTTCTCCCAAGTAACTCTCCCAAGAACGAGAGGAAATGGCCTCAAGTTGCGCCAGGGGAGATTTAGATTGGATATTAGGAAAGACTTCTTTATGGAGAGAGTGGTCAAGCATTGGCACAGGCTGCCCAGGGAGGTGGTGGAGTCATCATCACTGGAAGTGTTCAAAAAACATGTATATGTGACAGTTCGGGACATGGTTTAGTGGGCATGGTGGTGTTGGGTTGGTGGTTGGACTTGACAAGGTCTTTTCCAACCTTAATGATTCTGTGATTCTGTGGATGGAAAAAAGAACAAAGAGAAGGCAGAAGTCATATTGAAAGAAACTCTTGGACTTTTTCCCCTTGTCATCTGAATAAACTGTCCACACCATGGACAAGCACAAGTGATCCTTTGGCACTTGAGTAAACATTTAGAGCAGGAAAACATGAGTTTGTCTTCCACTGCAAGGCAACAGCAAGGTGTCTTCTACAGCCAGGAAGCAGATGGGCTCGAGACCATAGCTGAGCAGAAGCTGCGCTGCTCTCAGGCCAGCTGCAGATGTGACCCTTGGGTGGAGGACAGCACGGTGGGACACAGGAGCATGTGCTGGCCAGTGTGAATGAATAGGAGAGAGTGTCAAGCGCGAGACTAAAATTTCTCTAGTGTTCCAATAAATCTGCATTTCCTACTGGTAAATCAGCATGCTTAAACTCTGATGGAAATCATGATTTACACACTGTGGCTCAGGTTGATGTAGCTTACTAAAACATTTGCATTCCTGTTATAACCAGGCCACACAAGTGTAATTTAAGAATTTTCCCAAAATCATAGGTAA
Source organism: Phaethon lepturus (assembly GCF_000687285.1). Classification (NCBI taxonomy): domain Eukaryota; kingdom Metazoa; phylum Chordata; class Aves; order Phaethontiformes; family Phaethontidae; genus Phaethon; species Phaethon lepturus. The sequence goes on along the minus strand of NW_010556122.1, from coordinate 2,080 downwards.
TAAAAGTATAGTTGGAGCCTTGATCTCTTCTGTGGCAGAGTTACGCATGTAACTTTTTGGATGGTTAAAGCAAAACCAAATTAAAATGGTAAGTGTGAATAATATCTGTGCCCTGTTTCACACTGTCCCATCTTTTCAAAGATGAATCATGACCTGAGACTTGAGAATTTCTCACCTCGGGAATCATACAGCAAAACACAGTGTGACAGGGGATCTCAGGAAAGCATGGTATCTTGTGGCCTAGAAAGGCTAAACAATGCAAATATTAATATCCTAGCAAACATAATCATGCTCTATGAAATCCACTGCTTTTGTTTCTCTAATTATTGTTCTAAATGAAGGACAGAGTTTCAGGTAATCATTTTATTATCTATCCACAAGTCAGTCTTTATAAAAAAAGAAAAATTTTTGACAAAATAACTATAGCTCATAACAGGCCACATGCACTACAATTCAGAACTGAATTCTCTCCTGACCGATAAAACTTGTCTAGAATACTGACCAATGTTTTAGTGGCAAGCCCAGCATCAAATGATCCATTTGTACCTATTTGTTGGAATAAATGTGCATAATGAATACCATGCATCTTTGAATACAGACTCAAGTAACTGGAATACTTTCTTACACGGCATTTATTGAATTAAAATTGAAAGAGTACTCCTCCCATACAGGAAGCCAAGTCTAATGAAGAGACTTGGAGAGCCTCAAGGTACTACTGCATTTCAGAAAGGCAGCGGAACAGCTGCAAATCAGCAATGGCTGTTGTGTCCAGCAACCAGAAAAAAGAGAAGCGAAGTGTCTTTACCATCCTGTACAGCACAAAATCAGCATTGCACACTTTTTAAAAATTATATGTAGTTTGAATCGTGGGACTAAATTTGCCATCTTTTGGTAGCTCTAACTTTGTACTGCTCCACCCTTAAGGTGACTTAAATCTATTTTTGGGGGATATCTGTAGTTTCGGAAGTCCAAAGAAATCATCAGCAGATGACAGCCTGGCACAGGCTCAAAACCAAGAGTGGATGGGCAACACAGGAAGGCATCTGATTGTTTCAGGACCATGGGAAAAGTTATCTTATTCAAAATGTTTTGATACAAGCATTGTGGAAGCTCCTGGAAAACCTTTTTGCAGAGATTTTAGGCTGACCCAAATAGGCACCACTGCTTCATATACCTCTCTTGAGTGTAGGTGTTGATATTGCTCAGCAGAGGATTAAGCTGGAGTGACTAAAACAGTTGCCATCCCAGGTTTCCTGGACCTTCCCATTCCCATGGCAAGGATGACAGAAGAACAAGCTGGCCAAAGGCTTGTGCCTAAAATGCTGAATTCAACATGCATTGAATGTACACCGTACAAACGCTCTCCTGCAGCATTCCTGGCAATCCCTAGGGACTGCAGACGGCTAGTGGTGCTGTGTCAACCACCCCAGCCTAATCTGCTGAGGCATGCTTGTCGACACCTGTTGAACTGAGTGGGGTGACCCATGGTGAGCCACCTGGCACGAAGATCTGTTTTCTTTTCCTGCCTTTACCACAGATTTCCTGGGTGATCCCAGATAAGTCGCTTATGCCTCAGCTTTTCCTTCTGTCAAAAAAGAAAAATTAGTCCCTTCAAACTCCCAGCAATGTTCCAGGACAGACCTCAGGCTCACAAGGGTCTATGAGATGACCAAGTGGGTGGAGTGATTCAAACGCAGACAAGAGTGATTAAAGCTTTCCCTATTTTATTTTGTGTTGGATACCTTACCACTGCAATCAGAGCTATTGTAGGTATTTCATAAGAAACTTATCCAGTAAACAAAGTTGATTGGTGATAGTGGTGGGTACTTTTACTCCAGAATTGCCATGGAAGGTCAGAATTCTCTAAAATTAAACATTAAAATTTGTTTCAACACTATTTTTAGAAATATTTCTGCTTTTTGAATCAATGCATTGATTGTGAATATTACATTGCATATGTATTGTCAGCAGATGGGATTGTTAAAGGTGAATTACTACTTCCTTGTGATTACTCAGGTTGTAAACTTCCATCAAGCTGGCCTTTGTAACAACTGCTGGAGGGTAGGAGGGCTCTGCAGAG
>NW_010556121.1:15188-15423 GCF_000687285.1 Phaethon lepturus | reverse complement strand
TCGTTTCAGAAGGAGGGAGAGTGCCGTTAGCAGAGGAGAAAGCCTCCACGCTTATACCTTAAATGAAGAGGCTGCTTTACCGTGTTGTTGCATTTAATTCAATCAAGGCAGTTAAAGCCGAGATTTAAAGTCCTTTGTGCGATCGCAGGAGTTGCTCTGATGCAGCAGCAGGTAGAGGAAAAGATTGAGCCCATTTCCAAGGAGACTCGGAGTAAGTGTCGGAAGCAGCCGGGGC
>NW_010556121.1:13098-15171 GCF_000687285.1 Phaethon lepturus | reverse complement strand
GGGGAAGCTGTTAGCATTCACGTTGCATCCCATCTCTCTCTCTCTCCGTCGCCCTCCCTGCTCTTGCTCCTTATCCCCATATATTCCTTTAAGTGGAATTGATTAGTTTGGCTTTTTTTTAACTGGGGGGAGGGCTGTTTTTAATTAATATTCTTAACTGTATGATAATTACGCCGGCTGGTCCCATCGCTGCCTGAGTCACCCTCTCCTCCCTTGTTCTTGCGAGAAGGCTGTTTGGACTTAATTAAAGTTAGGGATCCAGGGCTAGCGGGAACAGCGGGAGCCTTGCAGGGCTTTTGATGAAATGATTGCTGTGGGGAAGCGGCTAGCTCCCTCCCGGAGCTGTGGATCGCGATGCTGAGACACCGTTACGACGGTCCGGTTTGACCGCCCGCGTTACGCAGCCCGTTGCACCTCGTCCCGCGTTTCCCGTCCTGCGCCCGCAGGCGACAGCCCCTGTTTTGGGGGCGGGAGGAGCCCAGTTTTGGTGGTTTGCCCCCTGCTTAGAGACACCCCCTCCCCGAGGGAGCGTGTCTTCGAGGAACGCCGGCCGAGCTCGCCCAACCCATGGCCGCTGGGCGTCTTGCAGGTCGTGGCGGGGGACGCCGGAGGGTAACGGAGAAGCTGCGTGGACTCGGCGGGTCTCTTTCATCTCTCGTTTCACGGCTTGTGCTCGCAGACAGCACTGCCACCAGAGCTCAAATGCAGCCCAAGCCAGAGCTTAACAAGCTCCGAGAGCTGTCCAGAAAGTTATCCTGACACCAAGTGACAGAGTCTCAATTGATATTCTCGGGAGACTTTAAACTCACTTCTGCGAGGTTTCCACAGCCGGTTTTGTCTCATACCCGAGGAACCCTTTATCTGCTGCGACGCCTCCCCTGCCTCGTCTCATTGCTCTTGATGTTTCTCTTTGTTGCCTGCTGCAGCGTGGGTAAACCCCGCTGCAAAACTGCCGAAGAGGGGGTTCTCTTCCTCTCTGCTCCGCTCTGTTCCCATACAGATTTCCTGGGCTGATGCCGTCCCTGCTTTGGCTCTGCAGGGAACCGGCTGGAGCCGCGTCAGGACCGCTGCTGCTCCTCCGAGAGGCCGGGGAGGCTCTGGGCCGCTGGGGAAGGGCAAATACGGTGTCTGCCGTGAAAAAGGGAGGAGAAACCGTCAGAGGAGAACGCTCGCCTTCCATCCCGAGAAAGCTCTGGAGCAAACAATCGAGGAAAATTTTTGTGGTCAGCTAAGAAGGGCAAGAAACTGCTACAGCCAGCAGAGATTTGCCAAGGAGAAATCGTGTCAGACTAATCGAATACCCTCCGCACGACAGCGTAGCAAGCCTCGTGGGCGCAGGAGATGCCTCCGATGGTGTCCCGGGCAAGGCTGTAGGTACTACCCTGCGAGCTGAGGGGAAACCTACGGTGGGAACCACCGCCCGGAGCAGGCTGCAGGGAAACGGGCTGGCTGCTGTAAACTGCTTCCCTGCTTTTGAGACCCAGCCCAATACGAACTCTTTGCCCAACTGATAGGAAAAGCTGCCTTCGCAGTAGTTTCGGGCTGGGGCTGGCTGATAACATCCTGCGGGGCTTGCAGGGAGGGCTTGGGGACCATCTTTACATCCCCTTGCGCAGGATTCCTGGCGTGCGAGTGTGTCCGTGTCGTCGTCGTGCTGCTGGGCTGGCATTTTGGGATGCCAACAAGGACTTTGCTTCTGAAGTGGCAATGCGCCGTCGCGGGCGGCTCGTTGTATGCTCCGTCTGTCGGTGCCCCACGCGAGAAGGTCCGGAGTGGAGTATATTTGCCGGTCTGTAGTGTTGGGTTGGTTTTCCCTGCAGGCGAGGGGGATTGCCAGCCCGCTGCAGGATGGATGGCTGCTGGCCTCCCCCCGCTGCCTTCTGCCACCCTGTTGTATGGTGGTCCCGAGCAGCAGTACTTCTCCTCTCGTCCTCCGCAGGATTTCGTGCTCCGGCACCGGCTGCAGAGCCAGCCAGCCCCCGGCAGACCCCTTCCCCGGTCACCCTGCAGACCCTTTAAGCACAAGAGACGGTCTTAAGAGGCAGCTGGGGCCTTCCCAGACGCTGGCGCTTG
>NW_010556121.1:6837-12877 GCF_000687285.1 Phaethon lepturus | reverse complement strand
ATGCCCCGAGGCCGGGTCTGCCATGCTGGCTCCCAGCTGAATCCCTTTGCCACCCCTCTCCTAGCCCACCGCCCCAAGCCAGGAGCCGTCGAGGGTGGCCAGGACTGTGTGGTCCTGGCCGCGGGCTCCCTCCGGGAAGAAGCTCTGGCATCTGCTCGGCCTCGCTCTCCGAATCCCGTGCCTTGTCCTGCGGCTGCTGAGCTTGCAGCTGGTTTTCAAGACTGATGCTGCACTTAGCGGGGTGCTGCCGAACCCACTGAGTCCAGCAGGTTATTTCCCTTTAGAAGCCATTTATCTTTTCCCTTTCTGATGCAGGGCTTCTGTCTCTTATCTTTCTTCTTCTCCTGTGCGGGAAGGAGCCCACTCCTCCCAACACTCCCAAATCACTGGCCCTGGGCACGGGGTCAGACCCCCTCCGAGGAGCACGGGGACATCCTGGGGAGGAGAGGCAGCTATGGGGAGTGGGCATGGTGGGCGAGGGAGCGGCAGGGCTTGGTGGGCTTCTGCAATGCCGCTTGACACCTCTCTGTTCCCTTCCCTTTCTTATTTAGAGGGAGATCACTCCAGACTTCGGCTTCTTGTGCGTGTCTCTTCTGATCGGGCTTTCGGATGAGGCTGTCCTGCGGGCTGGTGGGATGCCCGCTTGGGTTTGAAAGCCTTTTTTTTTTCTGGCAGGGTGTTGGCCATTTGTCTCTGTTTCTTGGGGGTTTGCTCAGAGTGAGAGAGAAGCTGAGATGCAAACTGTCAGATGGGAAGTCTAGGAGCGCCTCGGGCCCTGCCACTGCCTCTCACTATGACCTTGGGCACCTCACTTACCTTGGGGTTTGATTGCCTCAATTAAAAAGCAGGGGCTCTGAATTTCCTGACTTTCCTGTTCACCGTAGTCGGAGGACTCTCATCCTTGGATAGGGTCTTGCATGTTGCCAAGCACTTTTGAAAATCCCATCCAAAAGTCATCTTCAGGAGCAACACTCTTTTTCATTAAGCACTAACTTGATAGTACAAGGGAATGCTGTGTGATGGTTATTAAAGTTTAACAACTGTGTATATCTATTACCTAGCTGCTAAATCTTTATATGCCTTAAATAATCAATTGATATTTAATTAGCATACAGTACTATTACTGCCTTCCTAAATCTATAATGATAAACCAAGTTACAAGTTATTGGACGTTAATTACTAGCTGATGATTAGAAACAGCAAGACATTTACCAGCCTCATCCCAGATATAATACAGCGTGTCCGTGCACACTGCAGAGCTAAACCACGCTTACTGTCTCTTAATAATCAATGGGTGTTTAACATGCAATATTTGTCTAATTAGCACTAAATTAAATCCTCATTGACAACACTTCAGGGTAAGAGATCTGCATCAAATATGATGGATTAGACACGGAAGGGCTGTTACTGTAAGCAGGAGATGTGTGTGTCATTTGCTTTGCTTGTCATGGCTGGCACATGCCTCCCTGTGACTGTCAGCCCGGTCCTGGGGGGACCGGTGATGGAGTGATGCCTCGATGTCGGATTGACAGTCCCGGGGACCCCGGGTCTCTCTTTACTCGAGCTGTAGATACAAGCAGCTCTTCCCAGCACCCTCCCCTGCTTCCCATCGCTGCTCACCCACAGGTAAATTTGTGCTTCCAACCATGCGGACGAGCTCTGGGGCGGAGCAGGGTCCTTTCTGTGCAAGCAGAGCTCTGCCCAGCCGCCGTGGCCGAACGTTTCCGCCCTATTTTGTGCTCCCTACCAGCTAACTCTTTTGGGGAGTCTCTGCTTGGTCCACGAGGACCGGGGAGTTGTCTGCGGCCATCAGCATGACCTTGCGTCGGGGATGCCGGGCGGAGACGGGAGGGACGTGGGGGTGAGAGCAGCCCCCGAAGCCCGTCGGCGCGTGGAGAAGCGCCTTGCTGCAGTTCGCCAGCAAGCGTGGAAGCCGTTTTGCGAGAGCAGCGGGATGGATGGCGCGGCCGCCGGCTCTCCGCCAGAATCGGCCCGTCCTTCACACTCGGCGGGGATGTAATTAACGGCGCTGATAGGACGTTATGCCAACAGCAAAGCAGAAAACACCCGAAAATGAGTGGGAAGCGATACCAGGCGCGGGGAAGCGGCGGGGCTTCGCTTAGCGTGCGGGCGAGATGGATGGTCCCGGGGAAGGGTTCCTCTCCGCGGGCGCACGATGCGTCTGTAACTTCCAGCTCCTAGCTCCCTCCTTTCCATCCTTTGCAAGGAATCGCTGTCCTTGCTGTGTCAGGAGAGGTTTCTCATCGCCAATTTTCCTGCCGCCTTCAGGGTTTCGCCGAAGGGGGTGAAACCTGGTGTAGTCTGAGCAGCTCATCGGTTCCTTTACACGTTTTTCTCTGGCCCCGAGAAGCCCAGATCCTGCGAAGTGCAGAGCCCCGCCAGCTGGGATGGATGTCTCTGGCGCTTGGCAGGAGCTGGGATGAGAAAGAAGGAAGAAGAAAGAAAAAAAAAAAACCCAACAAACAAAAACCAAACTACTTCCAATTAGCAATTGAAATTGTCCTTTAAAGAATTTGCCTATTCTGCAAGGAATGTTTAGTAATTGATAGCAATTTCTGGCAATTAAATACAAATTAATTCATGCTACTGAGTAGCGGTTTATTTATGGCTCTGTATTTATGGGCACTCCCTCTCCTTAAAAATATCATGGTTGCTTTTGATAAGTAATTAGAGTTTACTGAATAATTTCCCAATGTAGGTATGAATTTTAAATAATTTTTAGTACCAAGCAAGTGTTTCATTGTATTGCTGAGTGAGGGATTATCGTTATTTATACTGTAGTAGGGCCTAGAGGCTGGGACAGGCACTGTGCAACTGTATAGCAAAGAGACAGTCCCTGCCCAGAATAGCTTACAGTGATTTTTATGTCTCAGCTCTCTGCAGCAGGCTCCTGAGCATGTTTTCCAAGAACTAAAGGTCATTTGCAGTCATTTGCACCAGGGCAGCACGGGCTGCAAGCCGCGGCTGGGCTGCAACCGCGTTTCACCTTCTTGATTAGCGGGAAATAGTAATTCTCTACTAGTAATAGTAATGGTTACCCGCTCAGACGAGGAGGGTCAAGCCCCAGACCGTGAGGTGGTGAACAGAAGTCACGTCTTTTGATTAGTTTACTTGTGCGTTGGATTTGAGGTGCCTTTTCTCTGCTTTGCGTTTTTTCAAAGATGATCTCGAGTCATGGTTGCAAACTCTTAATGGTGCTCCAGCAGCTCTACGCACGCGTGTTAGCTCTTTACAAGATGAGATCTTCATGTGATCGCATTCCCAGGACTTGCAAATTTGGGGGGAGAGGGAAAAGCCACGGCTGGTTTAATGCTGCGGGTGGGAGCTGGCGGTACGGCACCAGACGTGGAGAGAGCTCTGACCAGAAGCGTTGATTTTAGGAAAGCTGCGTGTCCCCAGACGCCTTCCATGGGGCTGTGCGGCTCGGAGATAGCGGGGGCGGGGGGGGGCAGGACCCCCGTGGGGATGGTGTGTGAGGGAGATATGTCTCCTGATGTGTGATTCACAAAATGTGATGGTCATCTTAAAAATCCTGTAAGGAAGAGAAGCTGGCCGGACTGGAGCGAAGGTGCTAATTAAAGCACGTGGTAACAGCATCCATGCGAGGAAGACCCTGGAGAGAGGGAGAAACCCAAGGCTGGGGGGGGGGCAGGACCCCCGTGGGGATGGTGTGTGAGGGAGATATGTCTCCTGATGTGTGATTCACAAAATGTGATGGTCATCTTAAAAATCCTGTAAGGAAGAGAAGCTGGCCGGACTGGAGCGAAGGTGCTAATTAAAGCACGTGGTAACAGCATCCATGCGAGGAAGACCCTGGAGAGAGGGAGAAACCCAAGGCTGGAGAGCAGGCATCACCTTCAGAAGTGAGCTTAGGAGCTGGCAGCAGCGTTTGGGCTTGAAGTGCCGAGCAGAGGTAGGGTCAAAAGTGCCCTGAATATATTTTCAGGGTCCTGAGGTGGAGCGTGTTGCTTTTACTGAGGGTCGAAGTAGCGTCTGGGAACCTTGGAGAAATAAATACCCCACGGCATTAAAGTGTAGGGGACAGCTTCGGGATGTACCACCTATACTTCGGTTATAGATAAAGTGCCTGTGGGCTACTTGGGAGCTTTGAGGCTGCTTGAGCCTTGGAGTCCCCGTTGCTGCTCCTGTCCCCTTTGTCACCGGCGGGTAGCAGGATCGGCGCCCAGCTCTCGTTCAAAGGCTGTGCTGATCCTGCCTGGGACTGCACAGCCTGTTCTGGCTCGTTTCTGGCTTCATTACTGAGCTTGATTAAATGGTACTTGTACAGCCGAGGGCTGGGAAAACACACAAAGGGACCTTTCCAGTCATCTGAGGCACTTAGCTACCCTGGAGACAGACGCTGAGGGGATAGAGAGACGGGGTTTGGCACTGCGGTTGCAGTAGTGAGATGTAACCCATCAGGGCAGCGTCCTCTTGGGGTCCAGATGCCTCCAAGGAAGGGAGAGGGTTGAGACAGAGCCTCAGGACCTGGAAAAGGCTCCCTCTGAAGAGGAGAAGAGGGCACTGGAGGGTTGCCCTGTCCTTGAGAGGAGCTGGGGACAGGCTGCTCTGGCTTTTGCGGAGGATGGGCTGGGGAGAAAATGAGGGTGAGAAGGTTTTTGACGGCAGTATCTCATTTCTGTATCTTGTTTTACAGAGTGCAGATATATGCGCAGCCAGGGATATTACTCACGGTGCTAGAGCTCACAGAGCTGGATTTAGCCATCGCCTCGTGGGCTGTGCAGCTGCTGTCACACCCCGGGATGTGTGCGCTGCATGGGGCGATGCTAAGAAAGGAGATGACTCTTGTCACCTCTCCGTGAATGCTCGAGCGGGGTGCCGTCTCCTAGGCTATGGGGTCAAACTCGTCTTTGGGGGCTGGGAAAGGCTGCAGCAGAAGGTGGCAACTCTTATTGCGGGGCAGCAGCCGGTGAGTTTGGCCAGCCCTGAAGCTGCCGGGCCCGGGACAGACGGCAGGGTCCACCCGGGGAGACGATGCGAGGCAGTCGTCTTGGCAAAGACAGGCGTGGGCATGACTCTTAAGGGTGAGGAGCAACTTCAAACCAGCAGACTTGTGGTCTTGAACTCTCCGGGTCTGGCAGTCTTCCCTTAGATTTCACAGTCCAATTATTTTCGTGCCGTCCTTCCCATGCTGGAGGAGCGAGGAGCTTTCCTCCCTGCCCATCTGCGAACCTCGTTGCACACTTCGCTTAAACGTTTTCCTTTTACCCGATCCCTGCTGCTGCGAGGGTCCGGGGCACGGCGGTAGCTTTCATCTCCTCTCCTTTCTTGTGACGATTCAGAGCTGGTGGCTTTTGGCCTCTGCACTACGGGTCTCTGCTTCGTTAGAAGCTGCTGCGAGGCGGTTTGTGGTGCGCTGGCACGTGGGGCGGAGATGCCGCGGACCCTTTGGGATTAATCGGCTGCCTGACTACGAGGGATGAGACCCGGTGACCCAGCGGGTCCCCTCTGGGAGCTGCGTAACAGCCCCCCGCTCTCGCCCTGTGATCCGAGCGCGCTGGCACCGGGCTCGTGTCTGGGCGCGGAGATCTTAGGAGACGGTTGAGACTTTTAACTGCTGCCTCTGATGGTCCCGCTCTCCCTCCCGGCAACTCTGAGACGCTCGCTTGTGTGATTAACTTCACATCCCAAAAGCCACTGCCTCTGTAAAGCTTCAGGACTCCGCCAGTGCTTCCGATGCTTGAGTGCCCTGCGAGCTTCCAGACAAGGGTCAGCGAGGCTGCTGCTGTCAGAGCAGCTCAAAGGCTCCAGGTTTGAAAGCCAGGAGTACTTTCTCAGTGACTGCAGGCTGAAATGCCTGCAGAGTGCAAAGGGGCGTAAACGGGGAGTTTGGGCTCTCGGCAGCTTTGCAGTCGCTAAATTTGTGTGCTCCGGTCCCCTCTGCGCAGAGCTCGGCGGGGTGGTGGTAGGTGCCAAAATAACGGCGCGATGAGCGGGAGGTTCCCAGAGGTGACGGCTCAAGGCTACGTCCCCAGGGACGTGGCGAGGAGGGTGGCCT
>NW_010556121.1:6454-6758 GCF_000687285.1 Phaethon lepturus | reverse complement strand
AGCCGCCCAAATCCCTTCGGGAACGATGACGGTTAAACTCCCGCGGCAGGATTGCTCACCGGTGATTCATCAGCCCTCCGCTGCTCGCGCTAGAATGGTTCTCCATTGCTTTGCGTCTGCAGAAATAACGCTTGGGGACAGGGGAGTCTCGGAGGTGCCACCGCGCGGGTTGCCGGCCAAAGCCGGGGGCTTGAGAGGAGGCCATTTGCAGCGCAGACGCCAAGGGGCGGGAGCGGCGCCGGCACCGTGACTCTCCGGTGTCTCGCTGAGCGTGCGCGGCCGAGGGAGGCTCCAGCGGCGGGCA
>NW_010556121.1:4625-6423 GCF_000687285.1 Phaethon lepturus | reverse complement strand
GGCTGCTGCAGCGGGATTTTACCCTGGGCTGCCTCCCTCCCTTTGGCATTTTAGAGCAGATGACTTGAACTTTCTTCATCGCTCAGCTAGCACCTGAGCCCGAGGAAAACCAGGCAGACCCTGCAAGTGAATTTGCCAGGTCAAAGCCTCCCTGCCTTTATTGCTGTCTTGCCGACAGCAGCCCATCCCTCCACCAAATAAAAATTCCACGCACGGAGCCAGTTAAAAACATCAATTAGCTCTAAAACAATTATTATTTTTTGAAATGCCATTTTATATATGCAATAACACAACACAATAATCCTGGGTTATTTAACAGAGCATTTACCATGAAAACAGTCATTACTCTTTAAACGCTGCTGACTGTACGAGCCTCTTAATGTTAAGCGGCAAGTGAGGCAGAAGTCAGAAATGCCACGTTCCCCTGAATACATTAGAGACATCGTCACCGGGAAGCTCGTCGCTTGGCTGAGTGGCGTTGCCCCGGCCCGAGGAAGCTCTCGCCGTTCTGCCGGCCGTGGGGCAGCCCACGGAGCGTGGGGGCATCGCCCAAATTTTGCCGCGTTGGTTTAGACCCGGGCGCGTGTTGGAGAGGATCGGGTGGCTTCAGTCCAGCTGTGCTGTGGCCCCGTAGCTTTCCCTGACCCCCACCCCTCTCTTCTGCACCGCCCTCGTCTCGGGGGGTAGCAGCCGTATTCGTTATCCAGCCTAAACCCGGCAGGTTTAGCTCTCTGAATATTGTCGATGGGGCCTGTCGTACTGCACCAATAAAGACGTTTTTGCTGCTAAGTCAATAACGAATTTAGTAGCAAATTCTGCTTTTTCTCCCCGTTTGTGGTTCTAGGGAATTGTGCTGGATGTATATTATTTACTTACTTATTAGACCTCTTCTAGATACCTGGCACGAACCCGGGGGAACAGATGGAAATACCGTTCTCAGGCTACCAAAAGCCTTTGGTTTAAGCAAAATAGTTGTGGTTAAAGATTAATTTAAGATGCTTTAAAAATTGAGCAGGCCATACATTTTTAATATTGATTGATATTATTATAAAAGATTCAGCTGCAACTCTTCTCAGCAGGCCCTCTCTTGGCGCGCAGACAGCACGTTTGTCTGCGAGGGACACGGCTTAGTTATTTTTAATCTTTGAGACTTGTTCTTGTGAAATTTATGGGAAGCGTCGCCTCGTGTCTGGCACCTCGGAGCATCGGCATCAGCACAGGCAGGAGCCTGGGACGCGCTTGGGAGGGCCTGGGGAGGAGGCGAAGCTGGATGAAGGGCTGGCGGTGGTTGAAGCCCGTGTCTCTGCTGGATGGAGGAAAGGGGATGGTACATCTCACCCCAGTAACATCACAGGGCTGGGAGCAAAACTTCTTCCGCTAAACTGGAAGAAGCCTCAGGGCAGCAAATGCTGAGGACCTGAGCAGGAAGAAGGTAAAATCTGCCCAAGAGCAAGTGCATTTGGTTGTGCTTCTTGCAAACCTCCTAAAGCAATTTCCTAAGGAAATTTTTTTTCTTTCTTTCCCGTTATTCGGCGTGGAGGTGAAAAGAAATAGTGGCACAGCACCCAGGACTGGGTGCCTCCTTTGCAGAGGCCTCTTATTTTCGGTAGTGTTTTGTTTGCAAGTTGGAGAGACAGAACAGCCTCCCCAGCCCTGGAGGAGCTGATTTTGCTGCTGAGGAATAATTCTCCAAATTGCATTTATTTCACAGGCGTGAAAGGTCACAAAGTGAAGGGAAACAAGAACTGTATTCAATTAGACAATTCGATCAAAATAAATCTGTCAAGATGGCATTCCT
>NW_010556121.1:3206-4514 GCF_000687285.1 Phaethon lepturus | reverse complement strand
CATCATCTATCACTCTTATTAGATATTAATACATCCTCCTCCGCCTTGCATTTAGTGCCCTGTTAATAGTCAAGTGGCCCCAGAGTGCTTCCTGATGTGAATGATTAGTAATGAGAAGGGATGGCGAGGCTTTTTTCAGGCAGAAGGCTAAGGAAAAAAAAAGAGAGAGAACAAGTAAGCAAGCGCGCGGCCGCTCTGCTCGGTCAGGCGCGTTTCTCGGTGGCTCTAAATCAACCTGACTGATATCTCGGCGTGTTATAGCGGAGGAAGTACCCAAATAATTTTCCTTATGGCTGGGTTTTGGGAGGAAGGGTTTTCGTCTCCCCACGTCCCTGCTGCTCCTGCCTCCCCGGGTCTCCTGGTCAGGCCGGCGTGGTAGGGCCAGGGGTGGTCCCCGCGCCTCGATGGGTAGAGGTGTTTGCTGAAGGGTGCTGCAGGAGGACGGGTCCATTTGTCCACCGGGTTGGAAGGTGAGGAGAGGCTGAAGCAGGCAAAAGCCGTGATGAGATGTACCATTAGGGATAAATGATTTTGCAGGGGAAGAAATCGTCCTGTTGGAGAGATCTTGAAGCCTACGCGGTCCACTCCATCATCTGAGCTGTTTAAAATTTGCCTTGATGGAGCACTGGAGAATACAGCAAAGAAAGAGGCCTGCCCCAGCTGGATGAGAGGCTGGATAACCCCGACAGATCCCTTCCAGCTTTGGTGCTTCCCTCTCTGCCGCCGCCAGCCCTTGGAGGCTGAACCGGCGCCGCTTCCCCGCGCTCTCGGGGATGGCCCCTCTTTGAACGTACGATGCCGGGAAAGCAAATGTGAAGGTTTCCCAGGGCTGGCAGGTAGAAGTTGCTAGGAGTGTCTGGGCTGCCTGTGATAGGAAAGGTGATGAGAGAAGTTTCCTTCATCTTTTACCAACTGGGGTATTTTGCTTTGTATCGGGCAGCCTTAAAAAAAAAAAAAGAGCAGAAAAGAAAGAAAAGCCACTAACCTCCTTTAAAGACAGACTTTATCACAGCAACGTACTGATCTGCTTCCCCACTGCCTTCGGCTTGGTGCACCTCATCAAAGATGCTCTTCCCATGCTTTGGGCAGCTCTGCCTGTCTGCTGCCTGCAGCTGGGAGGGTCCCGGGGCGATGGGCGGGTGGTTCGCCCAGTGCGGCACCGGATCCTCCTCTCCTCCGCGTCTCAGAAGGCGGCTGAAGAGCTAGCGTTAGACGGCAGAGAAAAACAAAGTCCTCCTGGACGTCTGGTAGGTACCAGCACGCGGGTTCGGTGCCGACCCCACGCCCCAGCTGGTTTTTGGGTGGGCG
>NW_010556121.1:0-3175 GCF_000687285.1 Phaethon lepturus | reverse complement strand
GTGCCTCCGCCCTCCTCCCCCGAGCGCCCTGGTCCTGCCTGGGCATCAAGTCTGCTGCATCGCTCCACGCGTTGCAGCGGGTGTACGTGTACTCACCTCGGGACTTCGGGGCAGGGGACGCGCATTCAAGAGCGAGGCTGAAAACGCGCTCGCCTTTGCGCGCCAGCGTGTGCGGGCGGTCCGGCCGGGATCCCTCGGGTGCGACGTGGAGGGCGAGGGACGCCGGCCCTCGCCGCCTCCTCCCCTTGCTTGCGTTTTTATTGACTGGTGATGACAAACTGGTTTATGGACAGATCTTTTATACCCGCTAGGACTCGGCAGTTATGTTTGAGATGATGCTTTGCCTCAGAATCTTCCTTCCTTCATCCTTCATAAATCTTGAGCGAGGCTGCTGCATTCAGACCAAGCTTAATATTCTTCTTGCAGATCTCTGCACCAAAATGGCCGCATGTGAGCGGGGAGGTGCAGGCGGCTTCCCCTGGCTTCCCCTCCACCCCTTCGCTCTGCAGTTGTGAGCCTCGACGTTAGGGTCTGTAGAGGGGTGTGGGGTCCTTGGGTGAGGCAGGACGGTGCTACCTTGGGGGAGTTTTGCCTGAGGATCCAGTGTGTGGACACGAGCATCCTCTCCCCTTCCCACCAGGTTGTGGGCTGTGGATAAAGGGTTGGAGTGTGGAGGTGATGTCGTTAGCTAGGGAAGAGTGAAGGAGAGCAACGAGGAGAGTAATGGGAAGAAGAGAAAAGAGTAAGGAGGCAATAGGAGGAGAGACTTGTTTGCAGCTCTGTGTTGCTGCCGTTGGCTTTTTTTCAAGTAAAAAGCAGAGGAGAAAGAGTCCAGCCCCCTCATTTCACCTCTCCTCCACTAATGCATTCGGTTGCAAAGGACAAATCCCATTCACTTGGCCTTTCTCCTCTCCTCATTAACTCCGATGACCTTGGGGCCGTGGTGAGAGCAAAGCGTTTATCCCAACAAAAGGATTATCAAAATAAATAACCAGAGTTTTCAGAAAGGTCATGTCCCTTGCAAGCCCAGGCAGAGGCAAAACCTCTGTGCTCAGCTGAGTTTGGACTGGCTTTTCTTCCCAAATGTGTCGGGTGATAAATCCCTCTTGCTGTCACCTCACCCATGAGCATCATCTCATCCCCGCTGTCCTCACTGGGGAAATAGCGAGGAGACTATTTTAGGAGACTAATTTAGACTATTTAGAAATAGTGAGGAGATTCCAGCAAAGCTGGAGAACATCTCCCTGTGAGGATGGGCAGCGGGGCCACGCTCAGCAGCAGCGTATTCCCCAGGGATGTTGGAAAAGCCCCGCGGGGCCCCGGCGTTGCGCTGCCATCGCCGTTCCCCTTCCCAGGGCATCCCGAGCATCTCCCGACGGGATGTGACCAGCAACATCAGCCCCCAGGCTGCCTGTTAGCAGGTCACTGGAGAGGTCCTCCTGTAGACAGGCTTCATGAGATGAAATGGCACGAGCTCAGATGCAATAAAATGCTGGAGAAGGTGTGTAAGAGCTCCTTGGCAAGCTTTCAATAAATCCTCACCAGCATCAAGCAAGGCAAAAAAAAAAAACCAACCCAAATCCCTCACCTGGATTTCTCAGTTGGATTAGTATTCCTCCAATTTTGTTTATGAAACACCTTTTCAGCGTACGCTGTTCAGAGCAGCCCCGGGGCTCGAGGGGTTCGAAATCACGACGCGAGCTGCTGGCTTTCGAGCAGGTCTTTGATGCGGAGGAATTAAGGGCGCGCCGCGCGATGCGAAAACGGGGCGCGCGTGTCCTGGGAGGGGACGCGAGGGCCGGAGGTGGTGCCCGCGAGCGTGTGTGCGTTTGTGTCTGCATACATCGGTGGTTCCCAGGTAAGCCACGAGGTTGGAACTCCTGCTCTTGGAGTTAATAATCCCTCTAATTTTTACATCGTTCGGCATTGCTCCCCCGTGTACGGCACTGCTCCGGTTTAGTTTAGGCTGGGCTCGAGGGGGCAGGTTTTGCCCTCAGCTTATCAGACAGCACCTTCTTTAGGAGATGGTCTTTTTCTCCACGTTTCCAACGGCAAACAAACGTGTCTTTTAGGCGCTCCCACCATCTCCTGCTTTCAGTTTCTCTGGAAAAAGAAAAAAAAATAAAAAAATCTCTGACTGGGGCAAATGAATCTGGCTGCTTACCATCAGCCCCGTCATAGGCTGTCAGCAGAAGCCAGGCATCACGCACCCAAGTTTTGAAAACCAAGCGATGAGCTGATGTGAGTGTAATACCTGTCTGGGGGAAGAACAGAGCCGACTCGCTGCTGGAGGCTTTCTCACGTTCTCGGGCGAGATCCTGGTTGGGATCTGAGCCGGCTCGGCTGCTCGGCAATTCCCTTCTGCTCCTCTTGGCTCCGTGCAGCTGGGGAGAAAAAAAAAAAAAAGCACCTGCCTTTGCTGCTGCTGCCCGAGTGAAGTGTTATCAGGTTTTATTCTCCCTCCTGTGTCCCTTTTTCACACCTGTGTACCACAAAAATGTCTCCCATCATCATACGCCCTGTGAAACTCTCCCGGAGCATTGATCTATTTGAGAGAAATAGCGGAGGATGTGATTTCTGAGGCTGGCGTCGTCCCTCCGTCTTTCATCCCTTCTCTTCGGCGTGATGTAGCATCTCGGAAGTTGTAAAGAGCGTCTCTCTCTGCGTAGGCGCATCCGCTCCGCGTGCGCCCGCAGCAGCGGCACTGTGAACTGGGCGAATAATTTGCCAAAAGGACCCGTAAAGCTTGAAATCATTTCACTACCTAGAAGTATGTATAAAATAGGTTATTATTTCAGCTGGGAGGAGAGATGTGGGAGACGTTCGCTTTGGCTGGGGGCTCTGCCTCGGCGTTGGGGTGGCGGGAGCAGGAGCGTCTCTTGGGAGGACTGATGCCGCAGATAGGCTTGCGGTGATGTATGGGCTGGCAGAGCGGGCGCCCACGACAAAAATAAATAAAAAGATCCAGATAGGTGCGAGAACGATCCCGACAGCTTTCATTATTTAAACTGGAGATGCCCTTCCCTGGGAGAGAGGAAAAACAAAATTAAAAAATGACCTTTCGTTGCATTGCCGGAGAAATGACATTTTCTTTCATGGCCTCCCCTTATTCGTTGGGAGGCGGATGAGCCCAACGCCCCTCTCTCCGCTCCCGGCAGCTGGCGTGGGGCAGCCC
>NW_010556120.1:373-3125 GCF_000687285.1 Phaethon lepturus | reverse complement strand
GTACGCAAAGGCGGTGGCGGGGCAGACGCCGCCCGGTCTCCCCGGGCAGGGAGGACCCGGGCCCCGCTCGGTAACCTCACACGGGCAGAACCACGCCGGCTGCCTTCATCGCTAACCCCGTAGCACCACCAGCCGGCATTTCAGGAGGGTTTTGCAAAGTCGCCCGTGGGCCAGAAACCGAGGTCAGCTGCAGGGAAGCCCAGGGAGGGCAGCAACGTCGGTGACAACTGCACAGAGAAGGTTTCAGCACACCAGGCGTTTGGGAGCTGGTGGCTTTGGTTTGCACTGACATGAACTGGCTTAGGCCGTGGGTTGAAGGCATTCAGACACTTTATGGCCTGTTCTTCACAGTGAACAAATTGCTTTTAGTAGCCTTTTGGGGATGGCTGTTTAATTCTTGGGAGTATTTATTGCTGAAACACAGCCCCCCTTCTCAGGGTTATGTTTCTCTTCCCATTTTTTCTGATACTAAAATGCTGTCGCTCCTCATGAGGACATGCACCGGGGCTGTGGCTGGACCGATGCCGTCTGGGTTAGGATGACACCTGTGGCAGGAGTAAGGCTGAGACCATCAGAAGGCATGAGATGCCATAAGGTGTTAGGGAGAAAGCAGTGGAGAAAGTTGTGTGAATCTCTAACAGCTGGAAGCAGACAGTCAGCCTCAGCCAGCCAGCTCCCAGAAGGCCATAGCTTTCCATTTGTTTGTGTCACAGCCCATCCCACATGTATGACATGAACCAGTCAGAGATATATTTCATGTTATAAAAGCAACTTCCTCCCCACCACCATATCCCTGAATACTGCCTAAAATCAGGTGCACGAGCACCCTGCCTGCTGCTCTGCCTGCCTGCATTGCATGCCAAGGATCAGCCCAGAGACAAAGTGGCTGTGGGAGGGAGGTGGGAAGAGTTGTAAGGATGAGGCAGGAGGCATGAGGGTTGGCTGGGCTGCTTCAGAAAGCTTGTTCCTTCTCTACCTTTTGAGTTTTTGAGATTTACTGACTTAGGAGAGCTCTGGTAGACTGGATTATTGAATGAGGGAGGTTTGGAGGGGATCTCTACTTCAGAGTTGGTTGAGAGAAAGGATGCTGGTCCCTGAAAATGTTTGTGTGTCTGCTTTGGGGTGGTCTGTTGTTTGTTTTTTTCCCCTGGCTGTTTGGCCCTTTGAAGCAGAATGGGCTTCTTTCTTAAAAACTCTAGGCAAGGTGGAGGAGGCTGTGGTGGGGGCCGGGAGCAGCTCGAGTGCTTTGGCAGGCTGTGGGTAGCCAGGAAAGGAGACAGTGTGGTATGTCAGGGCTGAGAAGAGCTGTCAGAGCTGCATGTGGGGAGATACTTCCTGACCATGTGCTGAGCTTCAGTATCTTCCTGTTAAGGCGCCTAACCTGTAGCAGGAAAAATAGCTGGGGTGTTTCTGGCATGTTGGCTGGCCGTGGATAACCCTTCCCCTCACACTGAGTTGATACTGAACAGGCTGAGCCCCTGCCAGGAAGACTGAGTTGAAGATGATGCGAATGCCTTTCCTAGCGAGCTTCTGTTGCACAGGGGGAGTGAGGGCATTCATTTTAACGTGCATAGGAGCCTGGTGTTGCACTCACTTATAAAGGAGGAATTACCTGTCCCTCTATTGCTTGGGGGAGAGATGCCGGGGTCCCCCCGGCAGAGTTTATTTTGGACAGCTGTTGCGCTGGGTCACTGGTCTCATGTTAAGTTTTGCAAAAGTCTGTGCTACTGATTTATGAACTGGCAGATTGCGATGTGGCTTAGTCTATAAATAGGCAGGGTGCGTGGGCAGAAGGATATTAATGCTGAGCATGGCCCCATGCCAGTCCACTGACTCTATCTCTAGCTGCAAGACATAGCAGGGAGGATTTTAGGCAGTATTCAGGGATATGGTGGTGGGGAGGAAATTGCTTTTATAACATGAAATATATCTCTGACTGGTTCATGTCATACATGTGGGATGGGCTGTGACACAAACAAATGGAAAGCTATGGCCTTCTGGGAGCTGGCTGGCTGAGGCCAACTGTCTGCTTCCTTTACCTCCTGCTCTCCTCAGACTCCCTGGACCAGCACCTGCTGGTGAGGAAGGATCTGTGAACTTGAGGCCTTTCTTCTCCTTTGCAGGACTACTTGGGCCTTGCAAGGTGGGTTAGATAATTTCCTTGCTTGGCTTGTCATTCCTCTGGGGCAGATGATCCATCTATCTGCTGTGCTCAGAAGTTGTGAAGGAAAAGCAGCTTGTGTGAGTCTCCCAGCTCTGCCTGGGATCTCCTGGGGAGAGGCAGGGGAAGCCAGCCCATGTTTCTCTGGATTCAAGCTGGCAACCACCACCTTCTGCCTTGCGTGAGCGGCTGGGCTAGCCCGGAGCCTGTTTCAGGTGGATGTGGCCCTGGCTGTGGTGCTGCACGGGAGCCCTTTAGCAGGAAAAGCTCCTTTTATCCACCTCCACTAGTGGTTTCTCTCAGCTGAGCGGGTCATTTCTGCTGGGACTGTGGCTGCCCCAGCCTCCGGTGGGGTGAGCACCTGTGGTGCAGGTGAGGCTGTGGCAGGCTGGAGGAGGCACAGCCATCGAGGGGGGAGCCCATGGCCTGTTCGCTATTACAGGTCTGCAGCTCTCCACCATGGGGGGGCCGGGGATTGGGTGCCCCTGTGCTGGGGGAAGGCAGCTGCAGGACCTCGGTGCACGAGCACCATGACCCGCCAACCCTCGCCGCCGCCATGTTGGGCGCCCTCCTCTTCCCTCCAGCAGGGGG
>NW_010556120.1:0-201 GCF_000687285.1 Phaethon lepturus | reverse complement strand
GTGCGGCTCAACCATACCACCGCGTCAGCCCTGCCCCTCCCCTCGCGCATACTAGTCGGGTATCGTCGTTCTATTGGCTAAAGGGGAAATCCATCAGATCGCATTCCTCCCCGACAGCTGTAGTTCCATCGCCTATTGGTTCTGCTAGGTGTCGGTCACTCTTACGGCCCTTCGGAGCCAGGCCGCATGGTTGGTAGACTG
>NW_010556119.1:502-1048 GCF_000687285.1 Phaethon lepturus | reverse complement strand
CATCCGCAAGAGGGGACATGCATGTGATGGAAGAGCCGGGGCGGGAAGGGTGAAGGGGCTCAGCCAGGGAGGCAAGTGGCCCCAGGCTCAGAGGCCCTTCTGGCACGGTAGGAAGCATCACGGGGTTTAGCCCCTGGGTGCCCCGGGCACTGGAAGGACAGCGGGGGACATGTGCCATCTGCAGCATCATCAGCACGGTGGGGAGGGCAGCAGGAGAGCAGCTCTGGGGGACCAAGAGGACAATAACCCCAAATCCCATTTTTTTCCCCCAAGTTCCTGCTCCTGCAGTCTTTCTCCAAAGTTAGCAAACCCAGGTAGGGATCCACCAGCAGCCCCTGTCCTGGGCTGGCTCCCACTGGGAACAGCATGGACACCCCTGAGCAGCCGGGAAAGGGGCCTGGCATGGGACAGTGCAGGTCCCCCGTGTCCCCAGAGGGGTCTGGATGGCTCCAGAGGGGTCCCCAACCAGCCCTGGGCCTCAGCATCACTAAAACCACACGGGTGCTCTCCCATGCACTGAGCACCACAGCAAGTCCCCAGGATCCA
>NW_010556119.1:0-434 GCF_000687285.1 Phaethon lepturus | reverse complement strand
CCCCTCCCCGCCTTCCTCGTCGCCCAAACCTCCATCTCCCACCGCCTCCTTTGAGGCTGTTCCAACAATAAAGGGGTTTTGGAGAGGGGAAGAAAAAGCAGCAAAGCCACCAAGAAAAACCAGCACAGTGGCTGGAGAGGACCAGAGTCAATACTCGGAGCAAGATGCTGCCTCCTCTCCATCAGTCTTTGCCTCCGGGTGGCAAACGGCCCCACTGAGCACAAGGAGGGGGAGGAAGGATGGGAAAAGACCTTTCCTCAGTTCACTTATCACTCCCAGTTTGTTTCTCAG
This sequence comes from Phaethon lepturus, assembly GCF_000687285.1. Taxonomy (NCBI): domain Eukaryota; kingdom Metazoa; phylum Chordata; class Aves; order Phaethontiformes; family Phaethontidae; genus Phaethon; species Phaethon lepturus. Next base: position 143 of record NW_010556119.1, on the reverse strand, counting down.
CGGGTGCATCTCTTTGTGGGGCACCCAGGGGCAGGGCAAGACTGCGGCTGGAAGGCAGGAGGGAGTTAAATCAGGGACATCCTGTAAGTCCTCGGGACCGCTGCTGCTGCAGGGACAAGCAGCAGGGTGGCAGTGGCACATTG
>NW_010556118.1:0-252 GCF_000687285.1 Phaethon lepturus | reverse complement strand
AAGATTATGAACGTGCAGCCCAGCAGCTCAGCCACGCAGGGCTGGATGTAGCACTCGTACCAGTGAGGCTGCGAGGGCCTGGGCTTGATGTCGACGTGCACCATCGCCTCCTTCTCAGCGGGGCGACCGCACTTGGCAGCGGCCATGAGCGGAGCTGGAACAAAGCCGGCAGAGCCCTGGTGGCAGCCGGGCCTGTGGGCGAGATCGAGGAGGTGCTGTGGACCAGCGGGCTTGAGAAGCTGGGGCCCCAGG
>NW_010556117.1:609-924 GCF_000687285.1 Phaethon lepturus | reverse complement strand
GGCTGGCAGCCACAAGCCAGCAAACTGCGAGGGACGGCAAAGGGCGCTGGAGCAGGGACCCTGCCAATGCGTGGGGTTTGTGTCAGTCAGGGCTGACCCCACAGCAGCAAAGACCCCACAATTTCGCTGTGCGCGGAGCAAGTGTGTCAAGACAGCTCATAAGCGTCTCTCGGGGCAGTGCCTTCCCCTCTCAGTCAGGGGGCTCGTAGCGTTGCCAGCGCCCACCGTGAGCTACAGGAACCCCTTTCCTTCAGGGTTTCAGAGACCATGAGAGCCACGGGCTGGCTAAGGCGCCTCCGAGAGGCGCCCGCACGG
>NW_010556117.1:0-244 GCF_000687285.1 Phaethon lepturus | reverse complement strand
GGGGCACTGGCGGCACAGACCCCGACACCCATTTCACGCGCAGGAGCCCCTCACCTCTGCAACTGGCACATGCGTGCACGATCGGACACAGACAGACACGTAAGCACATGCGTGAGGATGGCGTTTGCCTTGTGCCAGGGATGCGGGGTGCCCTGCTGTCCCCATCCTCCCGCCTGCTCATGGGGACACGCAGGCAGAATCCGAGCTCACGCTGGGGCCATGCTGCTCGGTACGGATGCGGCTG
>NW_010556116.1:0-228 GCF_000687285.1 Phaethon lepturus | reverse complement strand
ATTACCCATAAACCGCAGGTTTTCAGCATCCGGCTCAGCCTTACTTCCCGCAAACAACGCAGCCCACAGCGCGGTGTCCCCATGGCGGATGTGCGCGGGCTGGGGGGGCCCGTGGGAGCACGGGCATGGTGGCACCATCCCCGCATGGGAGCTGGGAAAAATATGGATGTGGGAATGGTGGTGGAGATGCTTGAGTACCTCCGAATCATGGCTGCAGGCGGCTGCACC
>NW_010556115.1:852-1537 GCF_000687285.1 Phaethon lepturus | reverse complement strand
GCTCCTGGGCTGATCACAGCCGAGAGGGGAGGTGATAAAATCCACAGGCTTTGAGTGCGGGCTCTCTGACGCCGGGGCTGTCTTTTTCTGTATTTACTCAGAGACGAGCACAGCGGGGTCCTGGCTTATGATGATGTGCTAGAGTAATTTGAATAATAAATACCATGAAGAAAGTGCTTTATTATGAAATACAGGTTTTTCCAATAAATAAATCGTAGCCGCTATTTGCATGTATAATACCAAGACAATGTATTTGGGACAGGCGGGGCTGTCTGGAGTGTCTGGCATGAAGATTCGCAATAAACTAATACTCCTTGCTTCAGCGCATGTATAATACCAAGACAATGTATTTGGGACAGGCGGTGCTGTCTGGAGTGTCTGGCATGAAGATTCGCAATAAACCAACATCCCTTCCTTCAGCTTGCCTCTTACTCCGGCTGCACTGGGTTTGCATTGTAGGATTTGAGGGTGTGACACTGCCGGGCAGACCCTGTTTCTGCAAACCTTTCCTCACATGGAAAGCTGTGCCACGTTTGCCACGAGCAGTGGTACAGAGGTGCCGTCCCAAAGGCCTGCCCGAGCACCGGCCACGTCGCACATGCTCGGTCTAACGAGGGGAACGCGGGCGGACGGCTGGACACGATTTCTCTGAGACTTGGAGTGGCCGCTCCGGCCGGGGGTTAAA
>NW_010556115.1:0-839 GCF_000687285.1 Phaethon lepturus | reverse complement strand
TGGTGGCCTGTCACCGGTGCCACACGGAGGAAGCACCGTGTCCGCTCCAACGCCTGTTTGCTGAGTTAGTCACTGCAGCCCGCGGTTGCTAGACCGGGTAAACAAGGGCAAACAAAGACACCGGCATTCCAGGCAGGCACAGTGAGCCATGAGGCAATCCCTACCCAGCTTCCCAACAGCTCTGTCAAACCGATTTTTTAGAAAAAAGAAAAAAAAGGAAAAAAAGACAAACTGCTGCTATTATTGCAGTAAGAGGCTGTCTCATGCTGGGCTCCGCTGCTAAATATATTCTGTGTTTACTGTACGCAAGAACAGTAGGAAGCCTTCCGAAACAGCACCGGGGTTGCTCTGATTTTTTTTCAGCAATCAATCACGCCTGGCTTGAGCCATTTTTATCCTGACACAAATGGAAAATATTTTCCTGGTTTAATTTCTACTGATCAAAGAAGTTTCCTCAACAGAGAGGAGCCCCATGGCCCTGGGGGAAGAAGAAGTCCCCGAGGAAACTATTTCTCTGAGGAGCTGCAGGGCACAGCTCGCTCGCAGTGGGATGCCCTGCGACCAGACGGGGCGAGTCGGGACACAATCCCTGCAAGGCCAGGAGCAGTTAGCAAGCCTGTTAATCCTTTTTCGTACCAATTAATTGCTGAACAAGAGACGTGGTGTTTACCTGCCTGCTGGCCAAACACAGCGCTGAGAGCATCTCGAGGCCATTGCTGCCGCGTGCGGGCGGCGGCGGCGATGCCGGTGCTGGGCGCGTTGGTCACGGGGACGAGGCCCTGGAGCTCTGGGCGTGAATGCCAACGCATGGGCGAGGGATGGTGGTGCACACAAGGGCG
>NW_010556114.1:0-13694 GCF_000687285.1 Phaethon lepturus | reverse complement strand
TACTAATCCTCTTTCCCATTGTACACATAGATCCAGCTCGAACCAAATCCTATCTCCTGGCTGTTCGTGACATCTTCAAAACATGTTTTGTACCACGTCTTACCCTGCCCAAGGAATGGGTGTCTCTCACATCAGCTGATGGAGAGTTCAAGAACAAAATGGGTGACAGGAAATCTTTTCCCCATCATCTGGTTCCTGATTTAGCGATAAAGTGGGGTGGTGGCCAGGGGATTAAGAAAGCCATGGTCACCCTCATGTCATGGTCGAGCCACTGTGCAGTCTGCTCCCTCGCCCCATCACCACTGTGTTTGTGTCTGCCCCAGGCGTGCTGTAAAAAGTCTCTCCCTGCCTGGGTCACCCAGAGCACCACAGTCCTCACAGATCACTTGGAAAAGAAATTTTTAAAAAAGAAAGTATGAGAACTGTCTCTCAAGTGGTCGCTCAGTCTGTGTGTGGTGAGGGCGTCTGCCTCTTCTCGCTGCCGTGTTTTATCGCACTCTGTTCCTCCTTCTTTTTTTCCCATTCCTAATATAAATGTGAAAAATCCCAAAATGGGAATGTCAGAACATTTTGACACTAAAGTTATCAGAAGAAAAAAAGAAGGAATGTCTTCCCTCCCTGCAAGGCACTCTCACACGTCAGATGCATCCAAGAGGAAGAGCCTGAATTTTAACTGTGACAAACATATTTTTTGCACTTGCAGATGTGCCAGTGAGATGATTGTCAGCAAGGACAGAATGGTTCGGACAGGCAGAGCTGAAGGCAAGTCCAGAGCTTCTCAAGATTGGAATTAGAAAACACAGTCCTACTGTCAAGTACTCCTCTGAGGCTGAATGACTCATGTCAGTTTAATGCAAAATTGCAAATCTCTGCAGTTTTTTGGGGAGGAACTCTGCCCTGGATTCAGCACAAGGTCTGTCCTGCTCTTCGTTGCTCTCCCCACCAGCGTACAAAAAGCAGCTGTAAAATCCCTCTTGCACAACTTCCCCATTTGCAGAAGCCCTTGGTCGGGAAGAAACAACTTTGAGGTTGGAAAAGAAGTGTGTCAACCAGGTCCAGCCCCTATGCAGCTTCTCAGTCGAGTTGGTATGAAGCCAACTCATTCAGGAAGGTTTCAATATTTCATCTGCTGGGCACAAACCCCTTGTATTTCCATGTCATAAAGCAAATGTATGTTATACCTTGAGAGAACCTGCTTCCTGCTGAGTCCAAACTTTTTTTGCATTTAAGAGAGAAGCACTGAAGAAATACAAATTCCTCAAGTGAGGTTAACTATCCAAAGACTACAGTTAGTTGGTTTTCCTTTAATCCCCACACCTCCATCATCATCAGTGCATAATCTGCATCAGGGAAAGAAGTCACACTTTTCTCATCAGTTACAAAGCTGAGGAAAACAGAAAATAATTGCTCTCTTGAAGTGCTGATGTGCAGAGCCACATCCCTCCGGTACATGGAGGGAGGAGGGGATGCGGCAGTGGGAGGCAAGTGCCTTCTGCAGGGCTGGGGTGATACAGAAAGGCAGGAGATAGATAATCTGACTTGCGCTTGCAGCATGTTAAAGAGAGGCAATGTGCTCTTATCCATAAAAGTATTTATAAAAGCTAGAAGAGGACAAGATGTCCTGTGCAGGTTTGGTTCTTATGGGGCCCTTTGCAATGGTTGTCACATCTAGATTGACAGGATCGTTATACATTTCCATGGATAACTTGTATGTGGGAGCAGAGTGGTACAAGTGGGAGGGAGAAGCTGGAACTGAAGAACGCCTGATGGCAGCTCCATGGTGGGATCCACCATTTACCCCACCAGAGCCTCCTCAGCCGGCTGGGGTGGCCAACACTATGGCTACCCCTAGCTTTGGAGGGCAGGTGGCTCTTCACATTTGCTTTGGCCATCGCAAGGACATCGATATGTTTAAAAAGAGTCTCAAAATGAGGAGTTTGTCAGCTCAGGGAGACTCAGCAGAGAAGGAAGGGAACCCCAGCAGCTCAGCCCTCCTGGATGCGTGCTTTCTCAGGAACCCACCTCCACAGCCCGGTGTCCCCAGGGCAGTGCTGGCCTGAGCCTGCCTGTCCCACGACAAGGTCTCACAGAGACATAACTTAGTGCAAAAACAGCGAGACAACTCGGAGACGTGAGGAGTCACCGGCATTGCCATCTGCAACACTTGGGAGGTCAAACGTCAGCACAGACTGAAGGAATTCAGCTGGGCTGACGTGCTCCCTGCCCCTCACATCGCAAACCCACACCTAAGAGAGGCTCCCTGGCATGTCTCTGCCTTGTATACTTAGCAAAAGGTATCTTGTTGCTGTGCTTACTAGCCAAAATAAATGCCACCCTCCCTTTGTGTTTAGGCCACCAGGCTAGCCCCTGCACCCGCAGGGTGCAGCTGTGAGAGCCCGTGGAGCCGCCCTGGTTAACCAGTGACGGGAGCGAGCCCTCCCTGCCCGCACAGGGACAAGTTTCCGGCGTTCGCCCCTGCAGCTCCCCAGCGAGCTACCAGCTCGCTCGCTGCGGGGTGGAGAGCTGTGTCCAGCAAGGGCTGCGCGCTCAATCCTCTGAACCGCAGCAGAGGAGCATCTGGCTTGTCCCCAGGAGCACGGCTCCGGTAGAAATACAGGCTGTGTGGCACGGTGCCGTGCATCCATCACAGACAGACGGCTCTGGCACCGTGGCCCCCAAACAGTTGTTAATCAGCAAAAGAGAAATACGTTGTAATGCCCCTCATGACTTAGAGAGCTTGAGAGGTCTGTCTCAAGGTTGTGACAAGCCCTGCCCTGTCTCCCATCCATTATACAGCTCAGGACTCTTTCCAAAACTTCAGAGATCATTGCAGAAGGGAGCTTGGGACAAACCAGCAGATCAGACTCAGCTAGGAAGTGCTCAGTGTCTGATTTAGTCTCTGGATGGGTTCAGTTCTGAACACAAACACGGTTACCAAGTCTGCACGTGAAGAGACACGAATCCATGCAACTACAAAAGTTGCACAGAAACACCTATGGTTTTCTTCAGACATTGCCGTTTGTTCTGATATTACGGGAGATAATTGTTCTTCCCTCCCTTCCTCCCGTGCTCTGCCTCCCACCTCTCCGCTCGGCGAGGAGAAGACAGCAGAGGGTGTCTCATACCACAGAGCCCTGCAGACCCCTCAGCACCCCCGCAGTGCACAGCCCACACGCTCTCCTCTTGCAACGAACACACTGCGGTACGCAGTGAAGGGTGGGGTGCCTGAGGTGTGGGTTCAGATTCACCGGCACCCCAAAGCGCCGACCAGCTGTGTCCTGCAGCCTGGGCGAGGCCCACCCAGCTGCCAGGGCTCCTGCAGAGGCGGCTGCCGCTGCCTGGCACAGGGGAAGGCTTTGACTGCGCTTCAGGAAGAGGCAGACACCCCAGCGTTTTCTGAGCTGCTAAAACAAAATGGCAAGCACCCCTCCTCCCAAAGAGCCACTGAAGGGCCCAAGCAGGGTGAGGGCATTTGGGGAAGTTTATCCTTTGCCTTCCGTTGGTTCAGAAGATGCAGCAGTGGCTGGTGGGCCTACAAAGGCAGAACCTGAGAAGAGGCAATGGGAAGAGTCATGATCCCTTTGCTAGAGAAGACGGGGTAGGCAGCCTTCCCCAAGGTGCTTCCCGTGGGGTCAAGTTGTCCCCCTCAGACCAAACAGGGGCATGTATGCTTGCCAAAATGCATACACGACTTCTGCATTCTCACAACTCTTTCCTGAACACACCTCTGGAGAAACTGCACCTGCCAACACATACCTGTTACCTACAAACCCAGGCTGTCCAAGCGCCCTAAGGCCTGCTGGGTGCTTCTCTTGCGCCCTCCTTTTTTAAACATTTCATCGATCAGATATTTCAAATGCAAAGCAAAATCAATCCTTTACAAAAACTCTAGAGAAATACTCTTTCTAGTGACTCCAGCCATTTTGCAGTATCCGAGACACACTCACCTTAGTACATGAGTCGATCCATTTATTGTGGTGGTGGAACAGGGCACTGTCTGCCCCAAGATGGAAGGCCTTCGGTATCGCTCATCACCGCAGCACAGGATGATGAGGAAGGCACGTCTGAAAGACTTGTTCAGGAAGGCGTAGAGGAAAGGGTTCAACCCTGAATTGATGTAGCCCAGCCACAGAAAAGCTGTCCACAGCTTCCCCGGCACTGTGTAGTTTATGAAAGGGTCCACTATGTTTGTGATAAAGAAGGGGGCCCAGCACAGGCAGAAGCACCCCATGATGATGCACAGGGTCTTGGCAGCTTTGGTCTCAGTCTTCATGCGGTGTGTGCTGTGCTGGTCTGGGTGGTGCTGCCGGCCGTCAGTGGGGGCCCCCGCGCGCTGCAGCACCCGGATCTGGCGGGCGTGCTCCCTGGCCGTGACGTAGATGCGGTAGTAAGCCAGCACCATCAGGAGGAAGGGAATGTAGAAGGCCACCACGGAGCAGGTAATGGCGTATGGCTTGTTGACCATGAATATGCAGTAAGTGGAGTTGGAAGCCTTGTTGAACTGCCTTTGCTGAATCTGGGGCAGTGGGAGGAAGGACAAGGACAAAGAAGAAGGAAAGAAGTTCAGCACTTCTCTAATACCAGCAGTCTGTTTGCCAGGACACCTCACCACCGCTTTCTGATTCTCTCTCCCTCTTCCCCTCTCCCATTCGCAGTGCCTGCCTTACCCACTGCTGCCTCCCGCCTGTGCTTACACCACGGGCTCTCCAGCCCTGCTGGTCCCCGGTCTGCAGGACCAGCCCACGTTGCAGCTCCAGCATCCTCTAGCATGCCACAACCTGGCCAGTGAAAACCAGCTTAACAACTCGCCAGTTCAAACATAGCAAAGGGGAATAACTTCACTTCGTGCTGTGCTCACCGCTCTGTTCATTGGGGCATGGTTTTACACCAAGGATGCACAAGTTTCACCCACCCACATCCCACAGGGATTCCCAGACAGGCAGGGAAGGGACAGGGCTGCAGCAGCTGGGGGCAGCTCCAGGCTGGGGGTGACCCTGAGCTTCCCCAGCCCAGCCACAGCGGGCAGCAGCCCGGGCAGCAGAGCTCCACAGATTGAGTACGTCAGCTGAGATCTGGTCAATGACTTGTGATGGAACCAGAGACAGCAGATGAAGAAAGGGGAAATCACAACTTGCATGTGATTCTGGAGACCAGAGGGCATAACTGGGGTGGACAGGATTTCTCTGAGGCTATTCTTGCCACAAAACAATGTCACTGCATGTTCATCAGACCCATAATTTCTGGTGTTTATTCCGACAACAGAATAACCCCATCTCCTATTTAGAATGATAACGTCAAAATTATTTAATTTGGCATGTAAGGAAGTTTACCTCTAAAGTAAACTATGAAGCATTTTCACTAGGTGGTGTTTGAACCCCGCACTACCTCTCAGCATGCACATACCGAAATCTGCACGGTGTTGAATCTTTCCTGAAAAGGTGGGGGCAAGAAATCAGTGGAAGAAATCAGATACCTGTCGTGGTTTGCTAAATCAACAAAAGACATCTCCCTTTTCTACCAGCTGCACGTCCTAAAGGTGCTTGTCTGGAAGCAATTTTGGCTTTATCACCTTGTCTAGAGGCTTGGCAGCTGGCACCTGTTACCCTCCATGAGCCAAAAAGTATTCATATCTACTCGACTGAAACTGGGCATAGAACATGCCACATCTCTTTAAACAAGCTCTTTTAAATAAGGTGTTTTCACTGTTTGCCATTTTTTAATTCCTGCATTTCCAGATTGGAAGGAGAGCAGATTTGCAGCTCTTAACTTCTTGCCCTGTAGATGGGATCCTGCAAGTGAAGCCAGACTGTAGTGGGGAAAACTGACTCCTGGTGAAATGATTTGCATGGGGGAACTTCACCTTCTCATGCCCTTGAAGGCTCACACCAAGACAGGAGATGTTGATGGGACTGACCCAAAACACCATCCCTTCTGGGGAAGTCTGGGTTTCCTGGCTCTCCAAACATTGCTAGCGTGGCAAGGAGGGACCCTCGGGCTCAGCCGGCAGTGGCCAGCACTCCCCGAGAGCTGCAGAGGCCACAGTCCCGAGGTGTCCATTGGGAGCCAGCTGGGGCTTGGTGTGTTTTCGAAGGACTACTCACTGAACTGATAAGTAGATGTGGGCAAAATCCTGTCCCAGAGCCACCACTGTCTTTGTGATGGTCCTTCCAGGACAGAGTCATTTCAAAACCCCTTAAAGACATCCTGCAGAAATTCAGCAGCCCCTCTGCATCGATAACAAGAAGTTTCTCCTTCAGCCTCTCTTGCCTTCTTTTCTCTGAACACTGCTTTTTAAAGAGGAATATACAGCACTGAATACATTTGATATACCAGGTTGCTGCTACCTCCTTAGCTACTCACCAGATCAATGATGCCAATGCTATTCCAGCCTTGCATGATAGGGAGGAAAGAAATAAACGTCGGGATTACCCAGCACCCTCCAAGCATTACAGCGATGCGCAATGGAGTCATCTTGTTCCTGTAAACCAGAGGCTGGCAGCAGATAGCATAGTACCTGCAAGGAGAAAAGTGAGAGAACCACCATCACCAAAGGAGACTTCCAGCTCTTTAAAAAAAACCCTGTAAAGCAATTTCTCCAGCTTGTTTCTCCTGCCTTTCAAACTCGAGAAAAAAATGAGTCTATAGCCTATTTCCATTGACTGCCTCTCAAACAACGAGCTGAGGATATTTTCACAGCTTGAGTAAATAAGGTTTCACAGTGCCTTGCAGGGGAAAGCCGGTATTTTCTGTTTTCCAGCTAGGGAAAATGAGGCACAGATTAATGCTGCGGTTTGTCTGAGGTCGCAGAGCAAGGGAGCGGCTTCGTATCCAGCCCTCCTCTCCCTCTGCACTTAGTCACAAAGCTGTCTGCACCCTCCTTACCATGATGAACGAGTTCACCTTCCTTCCATTTAGCCATAACTGAGTAAATGTTGGGTTTTTCCTAAGTGCAATGGACATTTATTTTGACAAGACTGCAAAAGCTATTATTGCAAATTAACAAAGTGTTTCAGAGCTGTGAAAATGTCAGTATAATGAAGGGTGTTTTTCTGTAACCAAGCTCCTTTTCTACCTCCCAGGAATCAGCCTCTTGCCTGGCTGGGCTTTAACCTTCTGCCACAAGGACAGGGTAGATGTCTGCATGGGGCTTCTAGTCTTTTCACCATTGAGGGGACATGCCCTGTGCTCTCCTTTCTCCTCCTGGTCCATCCAACATCTTCATAGTACAACAGGTCCCTGCTATTAAAGTAACAACTAGCTATGAACTAAAAACATCTTCCCAAAGAAATAAGAAACCAACTCTTCTGTCTGGTCCCTGTGCTACACACCTGCTAACAGATTTCTAAATCAGGAAGGTGTATCAAACCTAAAACTGGAAATATTGTTGCTCTGAAATTAATATATGCCCGTAAGCATAGCAGATCATCAATGATATCATCCTATTGCAGATTTTTGGTGGTCCTGACCTGACAGTCTGTCTCAGGTTCCAAATGAAATATTTTTATCTTTTAGATTTTTGGATCTCAGCACACTCTGTAGAAACAGGCCAGTACTGAGGGAACTGCAGCCCAGAGACACAAAAAGTGCCCATAAATTCTTAGGTCTCCTAAATCACTAAATATATCATTCAGCTATGTGCCTGATGAATATATTTTCTTAGTGGATGAATAATGATCATCTGGTAGATGTAGTTTCCAGGTTTGGTAAACAGAGAAATTATGCAATATGGTGCCCCATAGATACGAGCACTGCCTTGAAGAAGTGGGCACAGTTTCAATAACTATTTATAAAGGGAATGAATTATCTGTCAGACAGTTTTTTGAGTCAAGCCTCAACATCAAGGTATAATGTGTACATAGGGAGAGCCTCACTGCTGAATGCCTATAAAAGTCCATTTTATGAGGTCAGTAGAATCATGAATTACAGACATTAAATTAACAAACACACACTAAAGCTGGACCACCAGGCTGAGGAGTAGCCTGTGAGAATTTCTAAGTGCCAGCAGCACATTAAAATAATACATATGCGAATGTCCATATACACACAGTTTATGTGTATGTATTAGAGAGATGTCCCTGAGGTGCGCAATTTATTTCATCAAGATGTGAGTGGGAACCATAAGTTTTGTGTTAAACAGGCACAAAAACCTAAGAAATTCTGATTTTTTTAAGACTTTTTTAAAAAAAGTCATGTGGAGTCAACTGAATTGCTTTATTTTGATAAAATCAGATTATATATTCCACACAAAAGGTTGAAATAATATCAAAGTGTCAAAAGAAAACATTTTTTTAAAGTCTCTTTGAAAAAAGATTCAAAATGTCACAGGGGAAAGATGTTGAAACAAGCATTCAACTATTTCAATTTGATCATGTCTACATTCTCTTCTGGTTTCCTGTATGCATGAAAATCAGCCTGTTCCTCTGAAAAGTTTCACTTTCAAAGAATGGTGTATTTGACAGTACCTGTTCTTTTAGAGCATTGAGTGGAATGTTCCTCTTGCGGAGCTCATGCTAACGGCTGTGGCAGGGTCTGATTCCTGTCCCTGCTAACACAGCCTTTACATCCCTCCCACGAGGGAGAAGGAGAAGCTGAATAATTTACAGGAACAGGATTTACTTAGTTTTGGAGCTTGCCTTCATTGGATCACGAGTTGAGCAAGCGAGGGTATCCAGCCTCAAAGGTACGCAAAACTCAACTGGGTAAGACCCTGAGTGACCTTAAATTAAATGAAGATAGATTTAAGTTTGAGTTTGGCCCTGTTTTGAGAGAAGGGCTGGATCAGAGACCTCCAGAGGTCCTTTCCAACCTAAATATTTCTGAGTCTACCAGACAATGAGGACCATCATGGTCAGATTTCAACATCCTAATGACTTCAGAGGACAGAATAAATACTTCTCTGTTCCTAGGATAACTATCCTCCTCATGACAGCCACAGAGTGTTTGTGTAACCTTGCCTTGTGTTCCTACAGCTTATTGCATTTGGATTTCCCCCTGCTCTCCAGATTTCCTTCCTCCAGGAAATAAACTGACCTTTGAATTCAAACAGGTATTTTCAGTAATGTTTTTGACTGCTTGTTAGGACAGATGGTGCTTCTCTTGGCATTACGTGCAACTGCTCTTCTAACTCTATACACAAGGGAGATATATCCAGCATATTTAATTGTTTACTACCTGAGAGACACCTACTGGAAAGGGCTACCCAGTGTTGGACAGCAAAGAATTCCTGTGACATGCCTGACAGCAAGTTACTGCAAGTCACAAGAGTCTACATTTATTTGCAGAAAGGGCAAAAGAATGAATTCAATAAATAAATGGGAAAGAACAGCCAACACATCAGCTACCATTTCACAAGTTGAATAAGCAAACAGAAAAGGAAAACCACAATACATTGCTAATTAACTACAGCAGGAAAACAATTCTTCCAAGCAGTTTGAATTATTACCTTTCTGTACTTCTATCTCTGCTGCAGCTGACAGCATTACACTGACTTGTACATGCTATTAAAGGCCATTAGAGTAAAAATTATGCCTGTAAAAATGACATCTCAAGCTCTCATATTTCTTCCCTCCCAGTGATTCAGCAGCAATTTTCCTCCACTTACATGTCAAAAGATTTTTTTATATATATGTATCTATATATATATCTCTAACTGCTGCTACTGTGACTTCCCTTGCGTTCAGAAAGTCGAGCTGGATTCCTCCTGCCCTACACCATTATCGGTAACAAGGTTCTGCAAACAGAGTGTGGGTGACGATTTTGTTGATGTGAGGGAGGCAGAGAAGCACACCATCCACTTTTTCATAGCTCAGCAGCATTTCCATTCAATGGCCCAGAGAGTCAGATAATAGAAATCTGCCTATGTTAACAGAAGTCATTGAAGTCACACCAATTTTTGCAGTAGCTGGTGATTTGATGTATGTGGTGGTTTGGGCATTTAAGCAGGTATTTATTCATTGAGAGAAAAGTAATTATATCTCTAAGGTTATCAATAGTTTTAGTCAAAAGTTGAAATAAAGCCATTTTCTAATTCTACATTTCTGCTTGCTTTCAAGCGAGAGCTATTTTCCTGTGCTTATAAAGAATATTTATTATATACTGGTATGAGAGTGTGATGGATGAATATAAAATGTAATACACACACGTGATTAATATGATGTCCAAGTTTAATTAAATATTAATTATTGCTATTATCAGCCAAGATCCATCTTTCTGCAGTTCCCTGAAAATGTTAACTTCCCTGTTACCTACAGCAGAGCAGATGATGTGAAACACATCCTCTCCTCCACCTCTGTTGTGACATTCTTCACTGGAGGGGAAATACAAGAATCCCCTCCTGGAGCTGTAGATCTTCCAAGTAGCTCCATAAAGCAAAGGTTATTATAATACTTTTCCTTTCCCACGTCAGATGAATCAAGCGATAACTTTTTACAGATGGCTCAAAAGAACAAATCCATAGCTCTTACAGCCTTACTCACGGCTCTTATGGCCACTGCAGACAGGTCCTGGCTACCGAGGATTTGTGACCTGCCTGGTGTCACTTGGTGGCTCTGTGAAAGAGTGCAGTGGCCAGACGCTCTCTCAAGGAAGACGTATGTGACTCCCCCTGGTCTTCCAGTGGAAGTTCCAGTGATACAGATTTGGCGGGGCCAATTAGTGCCAAGTGGGTCAATTCCCAAAAGTGAACCTCACGTGTTATGAACACTCTCCCAGCATCTGAGGCGATGCAGGTGCACCTCGGTTATGTTCATGAAAGCTATAAAAAATTCTCAAGGTTCAGTGATTCGGTGCCACTGGAGCTCCCACAGTCACATGGAGGAGCCTCATATACCCAGCGTCCACAAGCTGTAAGAGCAAAATGCTTTGTCCTTTCATGACAGGACTTGCACTTTGCCTGCCAGCAAGCTCCTCTTTACAGTCAGTGCTACACGTAAAACCCAAATGCAGATATCAATGCCTAATGAACTGTACATCAGTAACATGTTTGTACTTAACAGCCTTCAGCATTTGAGTAGAGAAGACATAATATCACATTCCTCAGCAGCAGGATCATGGACAGCTTGCCTAACATTAAACTTGTGTACATGTGAAGACAGGAGATGGCAGATAAGAAGGAAGCTGTGAAGCCAAAGAGAAAATAGACAGAAAATGAACCTCAGTTATATTCTTGCCTTGTATGACTGAAAGCAGAATCTGCTGTGTTGGTCCAAGTCTTTTGTGGAAATGTGTTGTAAATCCTGGGTGTTTGTTGATGCCATTTTGCCTATATGAAAAACCCTACACGTACACACACACAGGCACATATGCACACTTCTTGTATCATACCCAGCTTTGCCTCCAGGAAAAAAAAGGGGAAAAAGATTCTTGAAAAGCACATCAACTTTTAAGTGATGACACCTGTAGTTATTACAAGTTTATAGGTTCTAGGTTCTTGTAGACAAGAAAGGAAAAACTGAGACTGAGAAACAACACTGCGTTTCAACACCCGGGTGACCTAGATCTCACAGCAGCATAATTTAGCTGTGGTCCATGGCAAGGACGGTTATTTGTGGTATTGACTATCTGCATACTCATCAAGCACCAACACAGTAAGACTCCAGTTGTGACCGGGATCTCTGGTCAAGACTGAAATCAAAGGTCCAAGAATCCACACAACCAGCTGGGCCAGTAATGTTAACATACACCAGTTTCTGTGGTTAAAGAGAAGCAAGCAGTGATACAGCGGCCAGCACATCTAGCCACTCATCAGCCTGGACACCTGAGCTCCTCCTCAAGCCCATGGTGCTGTAAAAGCTGCCCCAGGCACATCTCCAGAGAGCAGTGCTGGAGTCCTCAGCTCCCACCTCAGGATCAGTGATGCTCTAACCATGCCGCTGCTCTTCCTTGCCTTCTGGGCATTACAGAAATATAATTACTTAGCTGCATTAGATAATTCCTTGCCCTTGGAGAAAAGTTACAGCATCTTCCTGGCTTGCAACACAATTTTATTTGAGCTATGGGCATGTAGACACTACTCTGAAAGAAGCTCCTTAGATACCAGACAGACAAATACACACCTACCTTTACTAAACAGACTGGTTCTGTGGGTGGCCCACATTTAAAACCATTTGGTGTCATGTGCATGTATAAAATTATATACATACCATATGTTTTATCATCACTGGGGCCAAAATGAGACAAGGAAAATTTACTGAATACTCATACTGAATAATTTTCTTACTCCCTTTAAATAATCCAGAGAAAAGATGACAAGAGGCTGGGAAAACTGTGGGTGCTATGAGGTCTCTCCCAAAGTTAGGGTGCAACAACCATGCCCATACAGGCTCTGTGCCTGAATGTCTTTTTTTTTTTGCTGAACCATGCCTTAAACACCGAAGTGGGAATGATTTGTTTGCGAGTTCCTAAGGAAAGAGAGGCCAAAGAAACGCAGCGGGAGAGCCAGACTCCTCCAGCTGCCACCGCAGGGGACTCTGCTCCTAACCCGGCACCCGGGAGGAGGCTGAGCCCGGCAGAGGGGCTCCCGGGGCAGCCCCCCAGGCAGACGCTGAAGCTCCTGAACTGTACTGATAGAAAACTCTCACGGGCAACAGGAATGTTTCTTTGAGAAGAGAGACGCTGCTTCTCCTCGCCGGACACAAGTTATATACAAGGATTTGGCTAGTTTGGAAAATCCCCTTCTTTGTCTTTTTGGAGCTCTACTCTGGTCACTTCGCACAACCCAAATCAGAGCGCGGTTTTGCACACTCCTCCTCTCCTTCAGTGAATCCAGACTGGGCCAGAGTCTTCAGCTGAACCCTGACCAAGTGATAAAGTCCAAGGAGCTAGGATCTCAATTCATTTGTGCTTGTGTGAAATTAAAACAGCGCTACTGGCTTTGCTGATATTTCAGTGAAACCAGATTCTGGCCTCTGCATAACCAGATATTTACTTTTTTTTTGAGAGAACAACTCTCTCTCTTTTCTTTTTTCCCACTGAGCAAATAAGCTATGGTCTCCGACTGTGCCAAATAAAACAGTCATGCATCGGTGGTCCAGGAAAAAAAAAAAAGTCCTAAAATGATTATATCTAACAAAATTAAATTCTTATTATAAAAACAACGGCCTGCTGGTGTTGAGATAATTACACTGAAAAAAATGCTAAAGAGAACATTTAATTGGAACTGGATAAATTTAGCTAGTAATACAAACAAATGTATGTTGCCAAACAGAGATGGAGGACTCCTTCACGGTCCCCGTGTGGGTTGGTGCGTGTGGAGGGTTATTGGCAGTAACAGTGGCAAAATAAATTACCATATTTCTAGAGGGTTTGTAAAGATTAATAAAGGACAGTGCATCCCTTAGGCTGGGCCATGGCCATCTGCTCCATTATTTTTCTTAACGCTCTCGGACCTGAATTCTGCAATCCCCCGTTAGTTTTCTTGCCGAGCGGAGCGCTGGCAGGGATAACTCCGCAGTTACGTGTTGCGTCTCGCAGCCCTCGTGGACGGTCTCGCCTTGCCTTCGCTCGGTCCCTCTCCGCGCTGGCTCTCTGTTCCCCGCCGAGCACCGGGGAGCTGTATGAGACCAGACGCCTTTCCAGCTGAAAAGGGCACGGGGGATTTACGGCCTGGGTCAAAACCATAGCTGGGAATTTGTGTCATGTAATCAGATTGCCGAGTGCCTAATCGTCACTTACTGATAGCTGTTCAAAACCGAGCG
>NW_010556113.1:0-1040 GCF_000687285.1 Phaethon lepturus | reverse complement strand
CTGCTTCAATTCACCGAAGTTCGAATGTGATTTTTGCCACCTCCTCCTCTCCTGCCTGCTCAGGAATACCTTGCGGGCGGCGCCGGTGCCCTGCTCTAGGAGAGCCGCTCCCTCGGGCTGCCCTGGAAGGGGCCATGTGGGAGCTTTGGGCTGAAAGATGCTCCCTGAGCCTTGCTGAGCTGCGACTTGCAAAGCCAGGGAGCCGAGCGCTGGTTTGGCGCTGGAGGTTGCTGAGCGGAGGGGTGGCCCAGCGCCTGGAGGAAGGGGTGGTGAGGGTGTTTCCGAGGAGCATGTTAATTAGGCGTGCTTCGTTAGCAGTTACCTGTTCCCGCTTTCTGGCAGAATTCTCTGGATTCTGCAGAGAAGGGGCAGGAGGAGGAGGCCGGGCAGGCAGCGGGGTCGCAGGAGCGTTTTCCCGCACCGTTGGTGGAGCAGGAGCCTGGCTGTTCGTTTGACTCTCGGATCCATGCCCGCAGCGACAGGGTGCGAGCCCCCAGGGTGGGGTGCCGCGCAGACTGGTTCGGCGAGGGGCCACGGAGCATCGCCAGCCCTGCCGGGAGGGCAGGTCGCCCCTGGGGTACCTGGGCAGCAAGAGGTGGTGACTCCTCAGGAACTGGGGACTTTACTGGGGCCACAGAGCGGATTTGGGCCCCGGGGTGGTATGGATCCCTGTGTAGATCTGTACTGCCAGGGCTGGAAGATGCTGTGCCGGTTGCCAAGGCTCATTGCGCTGGTGCCTGGGGGGGATTTGGCTGTAAATCCTGGCAAACCAAGGCTGAGGAGAAGGTCTGTTGTGGGCTGAGGTTGGGGCTTCCTCTGGGCTCAGCTCCTGGTGAGTGGAGGTGGCTCTGTGGACAGGGACCGGCTGTGCTCCGCTGTGTCCGGGGGGCTGCTCGTGGGGGTACAGGGGGGCTCAAGACACCCCCCTGGAGACCGCCCTGCCCTGCCCTGCACCCCAAACCCACTCAGAGGGGCTCGGTGGGTGGCTTTGAGCATCAGCAGGGGGGAGGGCAGGAGGCTGGGGGGGTGGTTTTTCACCA